>NW_006293776.1:1300015-1300468 GCF_000327345.1 Myotis davidii | reverse complement strand
AGCTCCATGACCTGCTATAATACTTCACAGTCCATTTGACTGGTCAGAGAAAAAGGGCTTTGTAGGAATCTTGTTTGCCATTTTATGATTCATGGTATAATAGTTCTCAAACTTTTAATATTTTTGATGTTTTGTACTGGCCTCAACCTGTTACCACTGTAACCAGCTAGTTATCTATACTAATAATGGAGGAATATGCAAATTGTCCAGGACTCTGTCACAGAAACGACAGGCTGCGTGGGGTGACAAGGCCGGGAGCGGGGTTAGTGAGAGATGACCAAACTATTGAACAGCGGGCTGTGTGGGGTGACCATACTAGCAGGGGGAGCAGGTGGGGTAACCAGGCCGGTGAGGGGAGGCAGTTGGGAGAGACCAAGCCAGCGGGGGGCGGGGGGGGCAGTTAGGGGCAACCAAGTCAGCAGGGGGTGGGCAGTTAGGGGTAACCAGGCTAGT
>NW_006293776.1:1296698-1299946 GCF_000327345.1 Myotis davidii | reverse complement strand
AGTTAGGAGCCAGCAGTCCCGGATTGTGAGAGTCCTGGATTGGAGAGGGTGCAGGCTGGGCTGAGGGCACCCCCCCTCCCCCGCACGAATTTTGTGCACCAGGCTTCTAGTTGATAATAACAGGAAAAAAAGCAAAGGGAAGGCCAGACATTAAAAGCATGGTCACCTGGGCAGCCTCACCAGGAACTTGCAATTTCATACTCCCTCAGGGAACCACCAGTCTATTCCCTGCAGATCACTGGGGGAAGAGATGGGACAAAGGGGAAGATGGGCATATGTGCAGTAAATTGGGGTGACATAAAGAAAATACTGCCTGTCAGTGTAGCCTGGGGAATCATGGATTGGCCAGAGTAGATGGAGCAACTGCAAGTGTATGAAATCTTAGAAGGTTAAAATTCACAAAGGAATTCTCTCTCTTGTTGCTCTTGCTTCACTCCTGCTTTTTTGCACTTGCTTGTTCCTTGACAAATGTGGCCCTAGAAGCTGCATGGCCATGGCCATGTGGACCTTACGCAATGGACTGCAGCTGGGAACACAAGCTAACCTAGCCAGATGCTGGGCTGGACTGTGCAAGTATGAAGCAGAAACTCTGAGCAGTGGCTTTAACCCTAGCTCTGCTGAAGACAAAAGTGATACGAGGTTTGGGGACTGGAACATGTGGTGTTCCCCTGGGTTCTTTGTCCGTCGGAGCCAAAGAATGAAACCACAGGTGGAAGATGGTTTAGCAAAGGTGGGAATTTATTGAAGAACAGGCACAGACTCCCACATGGGGAGGGGGAAAGAATCCCACCCAGTCCCTTCTTCCACAGCTTATAAAGGATGCAAGACCCCGTGTCCTGATATCCCCTCTGATTAGCCACTATCCCCCTTTTGATTTGGTCACTATAGCAACTCCTGAGCTCAAAGGTCAAACCTCATACGGGACATGTGAGGCCCTCCTTCTTAGTTTGTAAATATAGGACTTTTGCTACTCCTGGTTTCCTTGTCTTATGGAAATGTAACCTTTGTAGCTCTGTAGCCCTGTGTTTCTTCCATGGACCTCCTTAATTTTTCTAAACCTGCTTTTTTCACCCCTAAAAATTCCTATTTCAAAAGGGGACTTTTTCCTTGGCTTGATGGGGGGAAATGGAACCTTGGAAACTCGGGGGGTTAATTCCAATCAAATAAATACCACTAATTCTCCTGAGCAAGTCTCAGAAAATTCCTTTTCTTGTGACATCACAATAAGTTCACTTTCACCAGCAACAGTTGAGGACACGGGAGAGCACCCAATCTATCACAAGCCCATCAGCCCCAGATGTTACTCCAGACCAGATCTCTGTACTGCCATTACAATCCTTTGGATGATGAAAATGAAAAAAGACTCAAGCTGCTGAACACCCTACTTCCTAGCTTTGAATCTTCTATTGAATCCCCAAGGCTGAAAATCAGCTTGAGGATCAAGGGGGAGGCTCTCCCAAGGAAGGGCTTGCCCTAGACCAGTGGTTCTCAACCTTCCTAATGCTGCGACCCTTTAATACAGTTCCTCATATTGTGGTGACCCCCAATTTCATTGTTACAAGCTGAACATAATTAAAGCATAGTGATTAATCACAAAAACAATATGTAATTATATATGTGTTTTCCTATGGTCTTAAGAGACCCCTGTGAAAGGGTCGTTTGACCCCCAAAGGGGTCGCAACCCACAGGTTGAGAACCGCTGGACCAGCAGGTGGGGTCCTGAGGTTTCCTGGGCTCACTCTTTGTTGATGAATTTAGCACATAGCAGGAATTTAAAGCACAGGAAAAGAATACAAAGAGCCCACAGGGTCAGTTCTTGAAATCAACCAAGATCTCTGATACAAAGGAGCCTCAGTTGGGGAAGGTGACCTGGCTTTTTATCTAGCCAATGGCTAGCAATGAGTTTAT
This sequence comes from Myotis davidii, assembly GCF_000327345.1. NCBI lineage: Eukaryota > Metazoa > Chordata > Mammalia > Chiroptera > Vespertilionidae > Myotis > Myotis davidii. The sequence continues at coordinate 1,298,038 of NW_006293776.1, read as the reverse complement.
TCCAGATAACCATCTTTGAAGGATGCCTCTTTGAAAGGACAATCAAAAGCTTAAGTCAAATTTGCATTACAAAAGGAAAAACAAACAAATGTCAGGGGTTTACAGAACTATCTCACTATTTTTGCTTCCTTTGTTATTAACATTTTTCTTCAAACCAATTTACTTTTTAATGTAACTTACTTTTTAAGTAATTTGCTTTTAATCTAACATTTTCCTAAGAAATAAGTCCCACAAATTAAACATTAATATAAACAAATCACAATAAATTAAAACTTTTAAAGTGTGCACATGCCACCAAAAAGCATCTCATGAACTTACAGTGTTTGGCAAACCCTGACATAATAGGTGCTCAATAAATATTTGGTAAGATGAGGAATAAATTCTAACTTATTTTTAGCATCTTATTTAGGAACTTGAATACACAAGATACAAATGGGAAATCATTGTCTACTTATAAGATTTTGGCCTAACTCATTAAATCAACCATAATTTTATTGTAAGGCATATGTTTAATTTTATGCAGTCTCATAGTGTACCTAAGTACTTATTAATAAAATAATATTTTGTAACTTTTCAGTGATCCTTTTTTATTGCTCTTTCATCTTGCAAGGAATTAGATCAAAGAGAAAACAGGAAGTGGTCCAAAGCCCGATTGTTCTGAATAAATTTGATTAATTCACCCTTCAATGAATACTTACTGGGTATGAGGCATTATGCTAGTTTCTGAAAATGCAAAGAAAAATAAGCCTTAATCCTTCAATGTGCTTCAAATATTATGAGGAAACCAGGCAGTTATACAGATAAATACAACTCAGGGCGATAGCCATTTCAAGAGATGTCTACCAGTGACACAGCAGTGAGTGACCGACAGTGACTGAGGACAGCCAAGTTGAGGTTTCAGTGGAGTCAGGTTGTAGCTAAGCTCCAGGACCTGGCACCTTTATAGACACTCAAGAATCATTTTTAGCCCTGGCTGGTGTGACTCGGTTGGGAGTCCTCCAATGCACCAAAATGTTGCCGGTTTGATTTCAAGTCAGGGCACATGCCCAGGCAGCTAATGTCCTGCTCTCACATAGTTGTTTCGTTCTCTAAAATTCACTTTAACATCTGCAAAAAAAGAGAATAACTTTTAAAATAATGCATAAGTGAAGGAATAGAGTCAGATGTTAATTACTTAGATAAACAGAAGAAAATCAGTCCAGAGCTAACCTGTCCAGTATGTCAGGCAAATGAGTTTAGGATAAAATGATATGAAGCATGGCAAGATATAGAAATATTTTCATTTAATTTTGAACCATGAATTCTGACACATTTAAGTTATATATATATATATGTGTGTG
>NW_006293776.1:1278148-1296671 GCF_000327345.1 Myotis davidii | reverse complement strand
TATAAATTTTTTCCAGTGTTATTTCAAAGGTTGATTTATTTCAATTCTTATACAAGTGAGGTTTTGGGGGAAAATGTAAGGTGAGGTAGAAGGCCTGTGATCCTATGCCAACGGTGTTAGTAACAGGCCACTTGTTGTTAGTCAAACAACAGCCTATCTGAGACTGATTTTTTTTAGCTTTGGTGGCATCCAACTCCTGATTCTGGTTGCAAAATATATTCAGAGTCCAACAACTTCTTAGCATCATCACTACTACCATCTTGGTTTCAGCCTCCATCATCTTTTGCATGGGTTATTAAACTCTTAATTTGACTCATTGCTTTCTTTCTTGCCCCTGCCTTTCCTCTAATTAAAATATTTGAATGGCCTGGTCCTAACCAAGGCCATCACCTACCCACCTATCTCCCTTATCAACTATCACATTCCCCTCCTTCATTCCACTGCTATTTCTTAAAAAAACAATACCTTCCAGCCTGGCTGGTGCGTTCAGTGGTTGAGCAATGGCCCATGCACCAAGAGGTCAGTGGTTTGAATCCCAGTCAAGACACATGCCCGGGTTTGGGGCTCGGTTCCCATGAGGGGGCGTGCAGAGGGAGGAGGCTATCACTGTGTCTCTTCCTCTCTCTCTAAAATCAATAACTAGCTGTAACCGGTTTGGCTCAGTGGATAGAGCATCGGCCTGTGGACTGAAAGGTCCCAGGTTTGATTCTGGTCAAGGGCACATACCTTGGTTGCGGGCACATCTTCAGTAGGGAGTGTGCAGGAGGCAGCTGATCGATGTTTCTTTCTCATCAATGTTTCTAACTCTCTATCTCTCTCCCTTCCTCTCTAATCAATAAAATATATTAAAAAAATAAATTTAAAAAAATCAATAACTACATCTATATGTATAAAAGCCTAAGCAACCAAACAACGGAACAACCAAATGACCGAATGACCCGTCGACCAGTTGCTATGATGTGCACGGACTACCAGGGGGCAGATGCTCAACGCAGGAGCTGCTGCCTCTTGGTGGTCAGTGCGCTCCCACAGCCAACCTCCCACAGCTGGCTAGCCAACCTTCCGTGGTCCCTCCCCCAGCTGGCCAACCTCCTGTGGTCCCTCCCCCCGGCCAGCCGGTCCCCCCAACCGGCCCTGATCACCAGCCAGGCAGAGGGACCCCATCCATGCATGAATTCATGCACCAGGCCTCTAGTTAACAATAAAACACAAATAGCTCTAGCTTGTTTGGCTCAGTCTGTAGAGTGTCGGCCTGTGGACTGAAGGGTCTCAGGTTCGACTCATGTCAAGGGCACATCCCCAGGTTGCAAGCTGGATCCCCTTTAGGGGGCTTGCAGGAGACAGCTGATTTACAATTCTCTCTCATCACTGAGGCTCAATCTCTCTCTCCCTTCCTCTCTGAAATCAATAAAAATATATTATTTAAAAAAATAAAACACAAACAAACAACACCTCCCACCTTTTCTGTGCTAATTTTCCTCTGCAGCACTTTTCACTGTAAACATTTTGTTTTATTTTTTTGTGTCTTGTTGATCTGCCCACATTAGACTGTTAATGCCACAGGACAGGATTTTTGTCTGTTTTGTTCATGTGACTCAAAGAGTGCCTGGCATATACAAATACTCCAAAACTATTTAATGAGCAACTAAAATAATTAATGAAAAGCAAAAAGTTTGGATTAGACTTCCTTCTTATTCTATACTAGAGGCCCAGTGCACAGATTCATGCAGCAGTGGGGTCCCTCAGCCTGGCCTGCAGGGATTGGGCCAAAACCGACTCTCTGACATCCCCCAAGGGGTCCTGGATTGTGAGAGGGCACAGGCCAGGCCGAGGGACCCCACTGGTGCATGGTCAGAGCGGGGAGAGACTGTGGTTGGGCTTCAGGGCATGTCTGGCCCGTCTCACCCAGTCCCCAGCAGCAAGCTAACCTACCAGTCAGAGCATCTTCCTCCTGGTGGTCAGTGCATGTCATAGTGACTGGTCGAATGGTCAAATGGTCAGACACTTATCATATTAGGCTTTTATTATATAGGATGTGTCATTATAGTGTCTAAAAGATGGAGGAAATAGGAGCATGAATTATAACAATATACTAACTGAGTCAGTTAGATATTATAATAGCTATATTTTTCTAACCCTCAGTAATACCTTTAGTCCTTATGTAACAACATATTGATCCCTTCTGGGACCGTCACTGTTATTTAGAATATATATGGAGAAACTGGTGACATTCCCCATTTTTAATGCAAGTGTCATTGAAATCACAATAATTCAAAAAGTAAATACTCATTAAAATCATGCTAATACTAAACAATATAATTACCTTTGAAAAATTTTTCAGATCTCACTTACTTTGAATGTAAAGAGTTGATTCTTTTTTTAAAAATATATATTTTTATTGATTTCAGAGAGGAAGAGAGAGATAGAAACGTCAGTAATGAGAGAGAATCATTGATCAGCTGCCTCCTGCACACCCCCTACTGGGGATCGAGCCCACAACCCAGGCATGTGCCCTTGACCAGAATCGAACCTGGGACCCTTCAGTCTGCAGGCCAACACTCTATCCACTGAGCCAAACCAGCTAGGGCTTGATTCCTTTTTTAAATAAAGTTCACCAATAATATGATGCTACTAAAGCAATTAAAATGTCACGGAACTGCAGAGCTAGAAAATAACTTGAAATAATTTGGTTCACATCTTTTCCGTAAAGCATGTGAATATCTAAGCTATTTCTTTTTTTTTAATATATTTTATTGATTTTTTACAGAGAGAAAGGGAGAGAGATAGAGAGCTAGAAACATAGATGAGAGAGAAACATCGATCGGCCGCCTCCTGCACATCCCCCAATGGAGATGTGCGCGCAACCCAGGTACATGCCCTGGACCGGAATCGAACCTGGGACCTTTCAGTCCGCAGGCCGACGCTCTATCCACTGAGCCAAACCGGTTTCGCCTTTAAGCTATTTCTTAGGATAGAAACACATTTATATACTAACATATCTGTAAGAAGCATTATGAATACTTTCAGACAATAGAGCTATGCTTTAAATTTTAATATGAATGCTTGACCTCACATTGATTTTCTTTCCGGCCTCAGCACTGTTATTACAGAAATGTTGGGTTTAACTTTCAGTTTATGTAAAATCTGAAGAATAAAAAAAAAATGGGTAAGTAGTAAACTGTTGTGGCTAAACTGTTGGTCTTTTATGTTAAAAAAACAATTAGTGTGCTTTAAAACATCAGTTCTGAAAGCAGTTTTATTTAGAACACTAAGATGAAAATAGATCAATATGTTCTCTGTAATTGTATTACAAATTTTTAATGTAAGTGACAGCAAGAATGACATAAAGATCCTGTCCTTCAATTATAAGGATAATCAGACTTTGTCTCCAAGTGATTTGGGCATTTGAATCGTGTCCATTCCCCCCCACCCCCTGAATCAAAACTTTTAAATTTAACATTGCAAATTATTTAAGCAGATGAGACTGGGTTTTTGGAACAAACTCAATCCAATTGAATACTATCCACTGATTCACTAATTGTGTTAAGTATATAAATCTACATTCTCCATACTCCCATTGAAGAACTTAGAATTTAAAACACACACACACACACACACACACAAACAAACCTGTGTTAGTTCTGCTCTTTAAAATAATAGCTATTTTTTCTAACCCTCAGTTTCCACACTATTAAAACAAGGAAATATTACTATCAGGCAGAGTTTTTGCAAAGCAAAATGCCTATGAAAGTACTTTGTAACCATAAGTATACTATAATATAAAGGACCATCATGATTATTAACTTTGACATTACTTCTACCAAAATAGCCCCAAACAGTCTAAGAAAAGATTATGAAATATTGATAAAATAAAGAACTGCTATTTTTGCTAACTTAGTAAAAATATATTTTGGCTACTACAGGGGTTGGCCAAAGTAGGTCTACAGTTGTGAGTACATGAAGCACAATTTATTCTTGTATTTTAATTTATTAGCTGGAGGCCTGATGCACAAAATTTGTGAATGGAGGGGGGTTCCCTCAACCCAGCCTGCAGCCTCTCCAATCCAACATACCTTTTTCAATCTGGGACCACTAGCTCCTAACTGCTCACTTGCCTGCCTGCCTGATGGCCCCTAACTGCCTCTGCCTGCCTGCCTGCCTGATTGCCCCTAACCACCTCTGCCTCCTGCCTGATCATCCCTAACTGCTCCCCTGCAGGCCCCACACTGGGGATTGAGCTGGATTGAGCTGGATTGAGCCAGATTGAGCCTGCAACCAAGGCATGTGCCCTGACGGGGAATCAAACCGTGACCTCCTGGATCATAGGTTTATGGTCAACCACTAAGCCACACTGACTGGGCACTGCATATAGTATTTTTAAGAAACCAGTCTTTGTTCATCTTGAATTAAGAACAAAATAATTACTACCCAAAACCAGAACACTTCTAGTTAACGGATGAAAAAAACTAGGGTTTAAGTGACTTGCTTAAGATCCTTCAAAAAGTAAGTAGAAGGTTGGTGTTCTGACTCCAGAGTTTATACTTTTGACAACTGGCCTATACATCATAACAAATTTACTCTGACTTGTGCAACTTTCCAGTCATATTAAGTTCTGTATATTAAATAATGTAGCAGTGAACATTTCTAGCAGTTTTTCCTTTGGCACCAAGTAGCTGGAAGACATCAAGTTAGTAAGATGTCTTCTACTCTGACCTTAAGAATCATCAAAACTAAAGTTGTTCCTCAGAAAGGTAAGAAATTCTAAATATAATTGCCATATACTGACTCCATGATCCTAAATTATAGAATCAAGACATATAAAAATAACATTTAAAATTTAAATCATTGATAAGAATTCTTCTTATGGAATTCTTCATAAGCTTTAAGACATATGCCTGGCCAGAAAAATATGTTGGGTGAAAAGCCAACCCCACTCAGATATTAAGTAGTTTCATTGACTCAGTGTAGCATCCTGAGTGAAAGTGCTTGCTCAAGTCAGTTGAGAACACTGGTAACCACCCAAAGATTCCACTAGCAGTGTTGAGTAATAAAGACGTAGGCTTTATCAGTCCACCTTACAAAGTACTGCAGACAGTTGTGTGAAACCACTGTGGCATGGTATAATGATTGAAAGTACAGGATCTAGTCAATGCTACCAAGGTTTAAATCCCATCCCCATCTCTAGCTCTGTGAGCTTAGGCAAGCTATTTACCTGGCTCAATTTTTTTCCTTGGTAAAATGGACAGGCAACTGTACTTACCTCATAGGGCTGCTGTGAGAAGTAAATGGGCTAATGCATATAAAGTTCTTCCGTAGTGTCTGAAACATAATCAGCTTAGCTCAATAAATGTTAGCTATTAATAATAATAAATGAGAATTAATATTGTAAAATCTGTTTATAATCAGTATAAAAATGAGTAACATGGTTATAAGGATAAAGATATATAGAACTGAGAGAAGAAACTACATTCAGGGGTGGGCAAAAGTAGGTTTACAGTTGTTTGTATGGAAAATGATACAATAATCTAGACTGAAAAAAGAGTAATATGCTAATTAGACCAGGTCGACTGGCCATCTTCCGGATGTCTGATTTCCTTCTGGACAAAGCCACGGTGGTGGGGGCTGAGGCAGAGGCAGTTAGGGGCAATCAGGCCAGCAGGAGAGGGCAGTTGGGGGCGAGATCAATATGCTCTCTCATATTGATGTTTCTCTCTCTCTCATTCTCTCTCTCTGCCCCCACTTCCTCTTTGAAATCAATAAAAATATATTAAAAAATACTATATGTAGTTTTCCTTATTTTCACCAACTCTGTTGTTTTTCTTCTACTACATAGATTCCATCTTAGAAGTGAGAAAAATCACATTAAATTGGAAATAATTAGCCTGTGTTAGACATCAGGTTAATTGACCAAATGGAATATTCCTTTCACCAGCACAATATCATTTTTGGGTAAATATTGTATACATATTATAGAGGAAAGAGGAAGAGTGAAGAGGTCTCTAAGTAACTAATAGCAGTATTAACCTTTTAAGCATAAACTGAAGATAAGATGGTCATGAGTGCTAAGGAGCAAAATAGACAAACAGTATATGACTTTGCAGTATAGCCCCTTGCAATAAAGGAGTGTAAATAAAAAATAAAACACATGTATTAATGGTTCTTAATGTTCAATCAAAGCTAAATCTATAACTTTCTATTGAGATATCTTCCTTGCACAACTTCATTGCCAGGATAACTCAATCCTGGAAGGAAAAAGCTTAAGGCATTTACTAACAACTCAAAAGATGGATTTGTCCATTATGTTAGCATAGACAGAAAACCAAATTTGTGCAAAATGCTGAGGGGGCAGACAGTTGTAAAAAGCAATGGCGATCCTCACAAGTGAGCTGAATTGAGCCTACAGAGCTTTGGGTTAAAGGAGATACATGCCCAGAAGAGGGAGTACCAAGAAGCAAGAAAGTTGACAGTCTTTTTCAAGAGCAAGTCCAGGGCCATAGGGAAGAGGAAACCACAGAATTCACACCCCTAAAAAGCCGAGATTTGGAAGAGGAAACGCTCTGGCTCGTCAGCACCAGCAGAGTGGGCTGTGGGTGGGCAGGTTTGGACACAGGGAAATGAGCCCGTCCTATGACCTACTACACTATAATGTTTCATGAGGACTCTGCAGTTGCAAATAAAAGATGTTTGGAAGAGAATTCACCTCTGGTCAAGGAGGCTTTGCTTGTTGCTTCACCATACATGGCACATTCCCAATGTTACCTAGAAACAATAGTCTGACCATCCAACAGATTTTAACATGTTAGAGGCAGCAACAATGATCTCCTAAGCAAGGAGCAGAGGTGCTAGAACCAATTGTAATTTTATCAATGCTATTAATATATCAATGTGTTCCTGGGAAGGGTTAGGGATCCTTGGCTTAAAATAGAGAGGTACACTTTAGGGATGTGCAGCTCATCCAAGGCTGTGAAGGGGCTGGCCTGTGGACCTTATTCAATTTCTATGACAGGGATATATATACCCATTGTGAAGATGGAAACATTAAGTATTTTATAAACTGATGCCATTAAGCATTTGAATTTACAATAATTTCCTATATTGTAACTCCATGTTTACCCATTTCCATCAAATTACAGCCTCACTTCCTTTATACTTGGATGATAAGAAGAAAAATGCTCTGGTCATGTATAAATGATAATGCTGATCAAGAACAAAGTAGTTTGAATTGGAAACCAAATAATTGCCATCTGGTTTGGCTCATTAACTAGAGCGTCAGCCTGCAGGCTGAAGGGTCCCGGGTTTGATTTCAGTCAAGGGCACATACCTTGCTTGCAGGCTACTCCCCAGGCCCAGGCCTGGTCCAGGCTCATGCAGGAAAAGGAGAAAAGAAATTCACACCCACATTTCCTCCACCCTGAGGACTCTGTATGGGTTTAAAATTAAATCAATTCTTGAACCAGCAATAAAGGAATGATTGAATTTTCAAAAATTAAGGAAATAAGAAACAGAGAGAGAAAGGGAGAAGTGGGAAGGAGTAGGAGAGGGAGGAAGAATATTCAATTGGTAGCAAGCAGCATGCAGGATGGCAAAGGACATAAATCCAAGGTTTCCCAGGTAGCCTTGGGAGTGAGCTGGTAAAGCTCTGCACCAGGTAGGAGGGATGGGCATGTGGAGGACCAGTGAGCTTCAGAGCCGATTTAATAGGGGAACCAGCCTTGTCGTCTAGTTGAGACGTGCCGGAGAGCTAGGAATGAGCAGATCAGGAGCAGGATGAGTTTGCAGTGACAGCTTTCCAAGGAAAATGCTGCCTTCTCAACATCTACATGCATCCGAGCATTACACCTGGATTCTTCATTTCCAGGCCTTGGTCTGATCCTTAGGAAAGTAGGCCTTGGGGTACTACTTGCGATTCTAAAACGGAATAAGTAATGATTTAATTCCCAGCCAGTAAAGGGCAATCCAAATGACTGGCTCCACCATTTCCCCAGGGCTAGTTTGTAACCTGGGACAGAAATAAGCTGTGTGTATTAAATCAATACAATCGCTCACAAGTTAAAAAAAAAAAAAAGTCATTGCTTTGGTGGCTGTGTATTATATGAACTATTTCTGTTTCTTAGTGGTTTGCTTTCTTCAGATGATATAAATCTGGCCACATTTGCACAGGGAGCCAGCAGCAATCAGGGACGAGTTGCCTTGACTGATATGACGCAACTTACAATTCCCTGCCTGCCCATTGGGCTGTCACAATGACCAGGTTTCCTAAATGAGACAATTGTGTGACATGCCATGGACCTCCCTGCTTTCTTCCTTTCTACCCACCTCAGTGGGGCCGCTCCACAGAGCATGGGGTCACAGGAGACTAGGGAAAGTGTTAGTGTGTGCCACCCAGAGGCACTGTTGGCCATCTTGTGGCCTTCCCTGCTTGACCATACAGATGACAAAACCACGGTTTGCCATAGCATCTAAGATGAGAAACAGAATTAATATAGAGTATATCTGTGAAATATACTAATACATGTATCTGTCATAATGTGTTTCTGAGATTTAGAAAAGGGGAGCAGGCTGTGCTGGCCTGAAGAAGCCATGACGCCCCACTCCTCTGTTTCTCTACCCCTGGCTCCTCCACTCCTTCCACTCCCTAAAACAGATCTTCCCAAGGCTCTGTCCTCAGCTCTCTTCCTTTTCTGTGATTTCCTCCACCTCTGCGTTCTTACCTTTCACTTCTGTGCAGTTTACTCCCAAATCCACCTCTGCAGCCTTATTTCTCCAGATCTTGATGTCAACTGCCCAGTAGGCATCTCCACCTACTCGTGTAGTATTTCCAAGAGTAGACACTTTACTCCACCCGGTTCCTTCTAGTCCTTTCTCCTCCTGACTTCCTGACATTAAACCACTGCTCTCCCAGTCGCTTAGGCTAGATCCCTACATTCATTTTTCTTCCTCCTTCTGCTTTGCCATGAACCTCATGCTAGAGTTCTCACCCTGGTTCACGACCTCATTGCCTCTCCACTGCCATTGAACTGCCTCCTGGGTGAATTTCTCTATTTTAAACTTTCACTTCTCTAAACGCTGATGGCCGTGTCACCTCTTCAAATGCTCCGATCCTTCTGTTGAGAAAATGTTCACTGGCTTCCCTTGCTACAGAATTAACATTATTTCAACAAACTTTTCTCATGGGTTTTATTGTCCCTTTGTAATTCTACCATTGGTGAATTTCTCTAAGATTTTCTTATACTTTCACATTTGCAGCTTTTGTCACATTCTGGGGTAATGAGTTCTCTAAATTTACTATTTGTGGTAAAATAGTTTCTCAATTTATGTTGTTCAGATGCAAGCAATATAAATGCTACTTAAACCAACTTTAAAAAATAAAGTTGGAGACCAATATTACCAACTTACCAATATTGTCTAAAGACAACCTACTGATTCACATAAAACAAAATCTAGAATTTGTTCCAGTCAGGCACGGCTGCTTCTAGGCCAGGGGCTCAATGTCATATTTGAGATGGTTGTCATCTCAGCTACAAATTAAACCTGTTTGTTCACTCAGGTGAAAGATAGTCTTTGCTTATAGCTCTGGCAAGAAACTTTTGATAAAGATTTGATTGTCCCTGGTGTGGTCACATATCCATTTCTAAATACAGTGGGGACGGAAATATTTGGCTAGACCTATTTCACATTTCTACCATTGTGACAGAGAAAAACAGATTTGGGGGAAAGTTAGCCTTACCCAAATCTCAAGGTATTTATTCTCTACAGAATAGATTTGTCTAAGGCTTGTATAAGAAAGTGTGTGAACTGATGGACACACACACACACACACACACACACACCCTGAGTGATTTTGGCTACATGGAACAAAACGCCCAACTCCATGGGCTTGGACAATAAAGAGCTTTCATTATCTTACTTAATCACAAGTCTGAAAAGAGAACTTCCCAGGATAGTAACTGGGACAGAAATAAGCTGTGTGTGTGAAATCAATACAATTGCAGCGTCTCTCCCATCTTTCTGTTGGGTCATCCCCAGTCAGTCTTCAAGTCACAAGAGGTCTGGGGCGCTCCAAGCATGCCTCACATGGCAGTGTTTCTAGCAGGAAAATAAGGCAGAAGAGACTTCCCATCCCCTCTCAGAAGCTCCTACTACCGTTAGCTGACTACACATCCCTCTCATTGGCAGGAACTGTCAGAAACTATTGTTCCTGGGGTTAGGTAGATTGGTCCCAACTTTTAGTAAGAAAGAAAGTAATTGACCTTTGGTAGGCAATTAATAATGTTTGCCATTACATCATACTTCTTATTAGATTCCTTCCACCTGTTTTAAATTTTTTTAATGTTTTATTTTATTTTGTAATATATATATATTTTATTGATTTTTTTTTAACAGAGAGGAAGGGAGAGGGATAGAGAGTTAGAAACATCAATGAGAGAGCAACATTGACCAGCTGCCTCCTGCACACCCAGTACTGGGAATGTGCCAGCAACCAAGGTACATGCCCTTGACTGGAATCAAACCCGGGACCTTTCAGTCCACAGGCTGATGCTCTATGCACTGAGCCAAACCCGTCAGGACTGTTTTAAATTTTTGGTAGTGTTTCTCACATGGAGGGTTTTCTCTCATTTTTTTTTAGATTGTTATTTTATTTCCCATCATAATATTCTGGAGTTCAAAGGAACTTAGGTCATTTAGTTGAGGGCTTTTCAATTTTATTTATTTATTTTTTTACTTCAGACGTGTAACCCATCAAACAAATGCAAATAAATGGGAGAGTATCAACATGAGCTGGTGGAGGCCTTACCAGCCAAAGGCCCTGAGGCCCTTCTGGAAAGCTAGAGTCCTTCAGAATGCAATTCAAAAACCACAATTCTCCTCCAGTTCTCTCATTTCAAAGAGCTGAGGCTCGGAGAGGTAAAATGATTTGACCTTGTTTTTTAACAGGATATTTAGAATTATAGTCTAGATTTTCTGCTTTCCTAATCTCTTCATATCTCCTATGTTTTATAATCCTGTAATGTATTTGTCTTCAATATTTTTCTGTGTCCATATGCTAAAAAATCCTTAAAAATAACTTTTAACAGAAATTCTTACATTATTCCATCAGCCTTTTATGATCTTTTTCTAACTCTACTATTCTTCATATATAATATCCTGAGTTAAATACAGTATTTCTGGTGCAAGTACTCAGTGATTGAGTCTGTGGTAGGCCGAACAGGGTGGTGGCTAAGCACCTAGATGTTAAATATGATACTACATGCGTTCCAATCTTTCCATGAGTCTCAGTTTCCTCATTTATTAAGTTGAAGTAATTATAATACTTACCTCGATGGATTAACGTCCATGGGTAATATACTTACATAGCCTAAACCATAGACACTGCTATATGGTTACTATTAATTTCTAATACTTTCCCCCCAAATCCTCCTTGGTCTTCAGTGATCTTGAAAATTGTTGGAAATTTTCTTCCCAGAGATAAAGAGCTAATGATGCCTAAATCCAGATCTTTCTATCTTATATTTAGATTCATTTCCATAAATGCATTTTTTCACTTTACCTTCTCCTTCTCATCTATCCTCATTGTATGGTTTTCAATTTTTACTTTTCATGGAAACTATGGATAGGGAGGTGAGTTATTTTAAATTATCTAAATATCTGAAAATAGAGATAGGTAGTTGTGTAATTCTGTATATACATAACAACATTTTAATTTGTCTCCTTCACCAAGAATAGCTTCAGAAGTATCTCCCCATAAAGTTCAACACAAATTAATGAGATTTTTTTGGTAAATGTTAATGTGTTCTCAATATTTTTGATAATTATTTAATTAAGCATTACATTGCTTTCTCTAACACTGAATATATAAATACTATATAATTACAGAAGAGGCTTTACTCATTTGGAAATATCTCTTTTAGGTGAATGTGGAAGTCACTAACACCTGTGAGCATTGGTGGTTCAGTGGTAGAATTCTCGCCTGCCACGCGGGAGGCCCGGGTTCGATTCCCGGCCAATGCAATATGTACTTTTACATTCATTTTCGCTTGCATGTCTTTAGGTGTTCAAAACACGTTCAGTAACGATACAAAATGTTTACCTTATGCAAATAAAGGAGTGAATCACTGCAAATTTCTTGTTTCACTTTTACTTTGAGAACCGAAACTGCTGTTTTACTAAGCTGCACTGGTATTCTGTCTCCCTTTTAGATTTTTACGTGGGGACGTCCTAAACCATGTGAGCAAAAGTTATGTATTGCGTCCTTGTAGGATATGAATAGGAGGGGAAAAAAAAAGAAAAATAACAACGGCTGCTTGGAGATGCCGGGGATTGAACCCGGGACCTCACACATGCGAAGCGCGCGCTCTACCACTGAGCTACATCCCCCAGCCCACAGCCTGCCTTCTGGAATAGACTTTCATTCATTCTCTTTCTTACTAGTCAAATTTCTGCACTTATTTCGCAAGTGTTCATTCTGGTGAGTGCTTCTGTAGCACATTTCTACCCTCTCCTGCTCCCGCGTTTAGCAGTTTTCCGTGATGCATCTGGACCCCGCGCAGCCAGCAGCGTGGGACGCAGCGAGGACCTACCCGCCTCTGTGCACTCCTGCCGGGCGCTGGGGTTTGGGTAAAGGGCAATCGGGCACCTGGACCCGCCACGGAACCCGCGGTCCACGCGGGAGGGTCGGACTTCGGGGTGCCTCCTTAAGGCGCGTGGGGACTCCAGGGACCCAGCCTCCGGGATGCCAGTGTCTCCCTGGTGCCTCAGGAGACCCGTTTCCGAAGCAGAGCGGTGGGGGACTTTCTGTGCGAACCCGACAACCTTGTGGCTTTATCTGTACACCCCCCGAAATAAGCCCTCATCCCCAGGAAAGGACGTGTTCACGCCACATCTCTACAAATTGGTGGCACGTGGGCGTTCCAGACAATTCTTGGAGATGAAAATGATTTCGCAACATGCTCTTCTTTTTCATGGGGCCTAAACGGAAAGAAAGAAAATGACACCGCTACCCTCTTTGTAGTTTAACTATATACAAATGCTGATAGAGTCAGGGCGGGTGACTTGCTCAAGGTGGCTTTTTCTCTTGTTTGATATTTACATCTTGGACCCACCTGACTGGTTGATGTGATAGTAATGTAAGTCACTGAATACCTTTGGGTTCCTCTGAAACTTCCCTAACCACCAATCGCACTCCCAGCCCCAAAGGAAGAAATTGCTCCTCTCCAGCTGATGGCCTGCTAGGTAAATAGCGTGAGCTGTTTACAGTTAGATGGTATGTGTTTGGCCCTTCCGGAAGCAGTTGGGATTGCTACCAGCCCCCACAAGAGAAGGATGGGTGGCAGAAGCCTCTGACACGCTCATGGGAAGGAGCGGGGGAGAGACTCGGTGTCAGGGGAGCTGGGTCAAGGTCACTTCAACCACCAGGGCTAAGACTGACCACAACAGGTAGCACCATGGGGGCCTAGAATGTCCACTCCCTTAGTGGCAGCATCACCCCTTAGAAATGAAATGGTCACCAGGCCCAAAGCCAGAGCGGAAAAGCAGACGTTTCAAAAATGTGGGTAAACCACAAGCTACATAATCAACCCCTAGATTCAAAATAAATGTTACTGTGTTTGCTTACGGTCATTTAAACAAATAGTAGCTCCTAATCAGATTTTGTTTTTAACTAGAACAAACCACATGCTGAGCTAATAATACAATCATACAGAATGTTTAAAAAAAGAAAAAGAAAGAAAGCCACGTCATGGGACAGTCATTAAGGAGCTCCACTCCAAGCCAGAACATTTCCAAAGCAACCCCGGCATTCCATCGAGAGGCCCTAGAACATGAACATCAGTTGATTCTGGGAAAGAGCCATTTCTCCATCCCAAGGATTTCACCAGCGCAAATTACAACTGTAATATTCAGTTAGTCGGAAAAGAAGTACGTTGCCTCTGGTGACCTCACCTTGACATCCTCTTTAGGATCCTTTCGTCGTGTTGCGGCTAATTTGTCCATTACGGGAGGCCCTCCTCCCTTTCTGGGACTTCTTTCTCACAAAATTCGGAAATTTCAGAGCTGAAGCCAGAAAAGGCCCCCGTTAAATGCCCACGCCTCCTCTTCTGCCAGTCCCAGGCCTAACTAGATAAAGAAAATGGATTTGATAAAGAAAATGGAGCCAAGTTCTAAAGCCAACAGAGGATGTGAAGTTGGTTTACCGGCCTGGCTTAAATGAAAAGAAAGACTCAGTGGGTTTTTTCAGCCTCTGTGGTTGATGGGAAAGATAAAACAGGAAGCCCAGTTTTGAATTAGGTGGTCTTTTCAGGAAAACTTGTTGGATTGCAACTATTCTGTATGTGCATAAAACTGTCCCAGCTCTGCTCACAGGTGAAGAGAGGCTGACCAAATGTCCAACTTAACGGAATATTAAAAATTCCATATCTCATCATTGCTGGGGGACTGAAGGGAGGGGAAAGGGGATTAAGAGGTACAGACTTCCAGTTATAAAATAACTGGGACGGAGCAGGGGAGAGATTTGGTGTCAGGGGAGCTGGGTCAAGGTCCAGCATAGGGAATAGAGTCAAAAACATCAAAATAACTATGAATGCTAACAGATGGTTACTAGACTTGTGGTCACTTTGCAAGATATATAAATGTTGCATCAGTGTGTTGTACACCTGAAACTAAGTCAATTATAATTAAAAATAAATTAATTTAAAAGTCCAGTTCTATGTTCTACCCTCCTCACATCTCTCTTCATTGGGGACAAATTTCCCCCATCGTAGCTCTCTCTCTCTTTCTCACACACATGACACACTATTCACAACGATTGACCTTCGGCCCTCACTTTGGGGCAGGTAGCGTTTCTCCCTGGCACTGTTTTCACAGTACCTTCCCCATTCTTGCTTCGGCTCTTGGCACTCTTCGTCCAGCAGGCGTAGGGGATCTTTACATCAGAGCTGGCTCTGAGCTGGCATGCCTACTCGCAGCCACGCAGTAGTTCCTGCTCCGCACAGCACGCTGGGATTACTGGCAGAGCCTTTAAAAATGCTGGTGCTCGTGTGAGCCCAACCCAACCAATTAAGTCAGAAGCTCTAGGAGTGGGTCCAGGCATCAGTATCTATTTAAAGGCCCTGTTTATTCCAAAGTGCCACTAAGCCTGAGAGACTATTTGCATGTCAACAAGAGATGTTTAGTGGTGGTTGTTAACTTATTGTGTTAATCATTTTGCAATATATGCAGACATTAAATCATTATGCTGTACACCTCCCCAATGTTATATGTCAGTTATATCTCAATTCAACCATTCATTAGAAAGACTCTACAAGACACTCGGAAGGGGATAGGAGTGGCATCTGCACTGGTACCCTTGACAGGAATAAAGCCCGGAACTCTTCAGTTCCCCTGCCGACACTTTATCCACTGAGCCAAACCAGCTAGGGCAATTTGCAACACATTATTTTACTCTTTGGGTAATAACTACTAAGAATTCTTCATCACCACAGTTAATTATCATTAATAATAACCTGGGTGCCCCCAAAAAGCTACTGGTTACATTCAATTCAGAGAAAATTAATAAACATTCCTCTTTTCAATAAGTACCCCAATGTGAAAAATTATAGTGATCATACTTTGCATTTAGAATTAGAAGTATTTATTGAACAGCAAGTTAGATCCTACTTGGAAAGATGAAAATTCTATAACATAGATTTTGCTTACAAATACGTGGAAACAGAAGGAGGTACATATTTAAGATGGCATTTAAGGGAGATGTTACAAAAGCCCAAACTACTGGAAACTATCAATGATCAGTCAGTTTAAGAAAGGGTGTTTTAAGGCTGGAAGGAACCAACTGTTTACTTAAATTAAAAAAAAGACTGGAAAGAGAAAAAATATCCATGTACATGGGGTATGAAAGATTTTTCTAAATTTAGACAACCTTTTCAACTATAGGAGTTTCTGTAGTCTTGTAGTACTGGCCCATTCACAAAAGCTACAAATAAGATACACACTTTCTCATGGTGGCCTCTGACTGAGGTCTTACTTTGCAGCTAGCTGACCCCCTTGAGATTCAGTATTGTATTTTATTCTATATGAATTCCCATAGCACCAAGCACCCACTGAATTCTCAATAGACATATAATTAACATATCCTGACTTACATTTTAAATGGGAAATTGGTAAAAATGTCTTTAAAGATAAATAGGCATAAGGGATTCTATTGGGGTGATGAAGATATTCTAAAATTGGATTATGGTGATGTTTTCACATCTCAGTAAAATTACCAAAAATTATTTAATTGTGCAGCTAAAATGGTTGAATTTTATATGTAAGTTATACCCCAAAAAAGTCTTAAAGGGGGTATGCAAGGGAACAAAAATGTATTAATAATGGAATGGGATTAATGAGACAGTAAAATGTTACACATGCAAACTGCATAACTGATCTGGAAAAGAAAAAAGATGATACACGAAAGGAAAATTGAAAGATGAAAGACAATGATTTGTAAATGTAGAAGGAAAGAAGAAAATGGCTGTTAGGGAAACTACAGTTTCCAATAACTATTACAAGGGTAGAGAGAGCAAAGTATGCGTTGGGTGCTTAACTAAGCACAGAGGAACACAGAGATAAATTGGAATCCAACCTGGTGATTTTTATAATGGAATTTTGCATGAAGTACCAAAGGAAGAAACAAACACCCAAGAACATTTTAACTTGCCCAAGTTCCTATAGATGAGATGTTGAAAGCAGAAGTCAAATCAAGTTTATCTCAGCCTTAAATCTGTATCCCTGGCTGTATGATTAGCGTAAGTCTAAAGAAATCCTTTTTAAGAGGAGAAATAACAACAGACCCCACAGAAATAGAAAGGATTGTAAAAAAAAAAAATACTATGAACAACTCAACTCCAACAAACTAAAGAACCTAGAGAAAATGGATATATTCCTAGAAAAATAAGACCTTCCAAAACTCAATCAAGAAGAATTAAAAAATCTCAAAAGGCTGATATCTAAGGAGGAAATTGAAGCAGTGATCAAAAAGCTCCCAGCAAACAAAAGCTGGGAGCCAGATGGCCTCACAGGGGAGTTTTACCAAACTTTCAAAGATGAGCTAAAACCTACCCTTCTCAGACTATTCCAAAAAATTCAAGAGGAAGGCACACTTCCAAACTCTTTCTATGAAGCCAGCCTTACCCTAATCCCAAAACCAGATAAAGAGACTACAAAGAAAGAGAATTACAGGCCAATATCCCTGATGAACATAGATGCTAAAATCCTCAACTATATTCTAGCAAATCAGATTCAGCATTACACTAGAAAGATCATACACCATGACCAAGTGGGATTTATTTCAGGGATGCCAGGCTGGTACAATATCTGCAAAACAATAAATGTGACACATCACATAAACAGAGACAAAAATCACATAATCATATCAATTGATGCAGAAAAAGCATTTGACAAAATTCAGCACCCTTTCCTGATAACAACTCTCAGAAAAGTGGGAATAGACGGATAATACCTCAACATAATAAAAGCCATACATGATAAATGTACAGACAACATCATGCTCAATGGCCAAAAACTAAAACCATTTCCCCTAAGAACAGGAACAAGACAGGGATGCCCACTTTCACCACTCCTGTTCGACATAGTACTGGAAGTGCTAGCCATAGCAATCAGAAAAGAAGAAGAAATAAAAGACATCCAAATAGGAAAAGAAGAAGTAAAATTATTTTTATTCACAGATGATATGATATTGTACATAGAAAACCCTAAAGGCTTCATCAAAAAACTACTAGAACTAATAAATGAATTTGTCAATGTACCAGGATACAAAATTAACACCCAGAAATCTATGGCTTTTTTAATACACCAATAATGAACTCACAGAAAGAGAAACTAAAAAAAAGAAAAAAAATCCCATTTCCCATTGTAACAAAAAAAATAAGATACCTAAGAATAAATTTAACCAAGGAGGTAAAGGACCTGTATTCAGAAAATTACAAGACATTGAAAAAACAGAGGAAGACATAAACAAATGGAAGAATATACCATGTTCATGGACTGGCAGAATCAACATCATTAAAATGTCCATACTACCCAAAGCAATCTATACTGATAGATTCAATGCAATCCCCATAAAATACCAATGGCTTAGACTTAGAACAAACTCTCCAAAAATTCATCTGGAATAAAAAGAGACCCTGATAGCCACAGCCATCTTGAGAAAGAAGAACAAAGTTGGAGGGATCATAATACCAGATATCAAGCTATAGCACCAAGCCACTGTTCTCAAAACTGCCTGGTACTGGCATAAGAACAGACATATAGACCAATGGCACAGAACAGAGACCCCAGAAATCACCCCAAGCCGTTCTGCTCAATTAATATTTGACAAAGGAGGCAAGAGCATACAATGGAGTTAAGACAGTCTCTTCAGTAAATGGTGTTGGGAAAATTGGACAGATATATGCAAAAAAAAAGAAAGAAAGAATAGAAAAGAAATTAGAACACCAACTTACACCAGACACAAAAATAAACTCAAAATGGA
>NW_006293776.1:1267787-1277929 GCF_000327345.1 Myotis davidii | reverse complement strand
CATTTGCAACAGCATGGATGGAACTGGAGAGCATTATGCTAAGCGAAATAAGCCAGTTGGAGAAAGATAAATATCATGAGATCTCACTCATTAGTGGAACATAATGAAAAACATAAACTGATGAGCAAAAATAGAGCAAAAATAGAACCAGAGTCATAGAAGCAGCAAACAGACTGTCCAACCTATGAGGGAAGGCGTGGGGTGAGGGGGTAAGAGATCAACTAAAAGGACTTGCATGCATGCATATGAGCATAACCAGTGGACACAGACTGGGGGGAGGGGGGAGGAGAGCATGTGCTGGGAATGAAAAACATAAACTGATGAGCAAAAATAGAGCAAAAATAGAACCAGAGTCATAGAAGCAGCAAACAGACTGTCCAACCTATGAGGGAAGGCGTGGGGTGAGGGGGTAAGAGATCAACTAAAAGGACTTGCATGCATGCATATGAGCATAACCAGTGGACACAGACTGGGGGGAGGGGGGAGGAGAGCATGTGCTGGGGTTTGGGATGGCTGGGGAGAGGTCAATGGGGGGGAAAGGAGACTTATGTAATACTTTTAACAATAAAGAATTTTAAAAAAAGAGAGAGAGAAATCCTTTTTAAACTTGTGCCAAAGGCTGCTGTTTGTCTCCATATCTGGTCTCCCTTCCATGATAATAGATCTTCTGACTGTCAGCTGCGCACAGGCCACCAGAACAATGGCATTTCCAACCCTGCCAAGCAGGAGTGTGGAGAAAGAGGCACATCTTCCTTTAGGACATATTTCCCCTCACATCCCATTTGCCAGAACTTGCTCTTGTGACTAAATCTAGCTACGAAGTGAGGGTTGGAGAAAAGTGTGGGTTGGAACTTAAAGAGGGAGGGCATACCTGGGGAGGTGGGCACAGCTTGGGTTCCAAGCAGCTGTGGGGCCACCAGCCCTAAGCTGTCTGCATCTGGATTTTATGAGAAAGAAAGAAACTTTCTTCATGTTTCAGCCACTGTATTTAGGATCTCTCTTTTCCACAATAGAACCTAACTTCTCATTGATAAAAAGAATTATTCTCTCAAGGACAGAGTAAGCACATAGACATATGTTATCTATTGGCCCAGACATACGTTGATGAGCAGTACTGTCCATTTTACAACACCGGGCTAAGGCTCTCTCGGCCCCGCCAGTGAATGGGCTCAGACAGGCTGGATGGCAGCAGTGATCTTCCTCTTCACTAACTCTAGGTGAAGAAAGGGTAGAGAACTTTCTTGCTTAGTGATCACCAAAAGGGACAGGGTGGAAAGGCAATTACAGCCTAAGGAGATACTCTTTCTCAATAGCTCCTCTGTGCTTTAACTATCCCTAACTGATTAGGAGCAAATTAAGAGGAAAAAGCAGCCATAGCTTTTCCTTCGGATTCAGAGGGTTAGCTCCCAAAGATTGTACTTCATGCTGCTCCCCTCCAATTCTAAGCTTTTGTTATTATGTTACAAACTCCTTAAAAAGTGAGAAATAGATATAAATGTTAACTGGTATCCCAAATGCTCACATTTCTTGTCCATCTTGACTAACAAAGATGATGCCAACTATGATAAAACCCTTATCCTCACTCAGGAAACTAAAGAGTTTCCCACTGATATACAAAAAGGGAAAAAGGATAATAACAGCATTTATATAAATATTGTGTGGAAACCCCAGAAAAAATTTCAGAGCTCTGAAAATATATTTGTGCATATTTGCATATATATAATGAAAATGTATAATACATGTATGTTTTAAGAACTCTATACATCTTTATTAATATTAAAATTTCTAATATTGATTCACTAAATATTCACTAAATATTGATTGGAAATAGAGAATAAAAGAAAAGGAGTGTATAAGATGATTTCCAGTATTCTGACTTGAATAATTACATGCGTGGTGGTATCATTCAATGAAACAGAAAACATTGGAGAGAGAGTGAGCTTTATAGGTGGCCATTAATTCTATCTTTATTTTGTTCAATTTGGGGTGCATTTATCTCTACAAAGGGAGATCTTCAGTAGGTACTTAGATGATAGATTTGGAGACAAGACTAGAGGTTTGGCATTGAAATGTGTATTTGAGAACCACGGGTATAGAGAAAATAAAGTCATGGACTGGATGGGACTATTTAGGGAGAGAGCAGTGAATGAGACAAGAAAGAACTAAAGGTCTAGCTTTGAGGAGCTCAAACATTTAAAGGCTGAGAGAGGAGGATGAAAAGGAACAGCCAGGGAGACCGGAGGAACACCAGAAGGGTAAGGATCCCAGTGGGAAAACAATGTTTCAAAGGGGAGTTGAGTTAAAATAGTGGCACCTTGAGAAATCAGGTCGTAGATCCAAGATGTAAAATGTCCATTAGTTTTAGCGACATGGAGGTCATTGTTACCCTTAATAAGTTATTTCACTACAAAATCAAATGTTGATTCTTCTAACACATGCTATGCAATTTTTAGTTATTCTCTATGAGTTTTCCTGTCTTCTAGTGAAAGAGCTATTTCATGCTCTCTACCTTTTAAAACCTACCTTAAAGAAATTATTTATTTTGAAACAAATTCATCTCAAAATTAGTGAGATCCAAGGAATCAAGAAAGCACACATACAAAAAAAAACAACAAAAAAAGGCATTTTAAATCACAGGAGAATTTGCAAATAGAAAAGTTTTGTTTTTTCTGGTACTAAAAAAAGATGACATTTTTTCACTTACTCATTTACTTACTCGGTGAATATCTATCAATCACCTACCAGATGCTAGGTGGAGTTGGGGACAAAAAAGTGACACGGGTAGTGCTGTCCCTGTTTTGACTGTCACCAGGGGAAGGCAGCGAAATATAAAGAAAGTATCAATTGTGCAATAAAGGATATGGTAGAGGAAACTAAAGATTTTCATATGAGCACACAGGATGGACACATAATCCAGACCTAAGGGAAGGTTTCCGGGGATACTTAAAGTATGAGCAGCAGTTAACCTATTGAGGATGAATGGGGACAAGGAGGATGAAGAAGAGCTTTCTAAGTAGAAGGAGCAGAATATGCAGTGATCTAGAATCCAAGAAGATCAAAGTAGCTTTAAGGGCCAAAAATAAATTTAGCGTGTATGTGGAGGGGGGAGGGGGGGGAGAGGGGAGGTAGGGGAGGTAGGGAGGTATGTGCTATATTATGGAATGTGAAAAGGAAGAGCTGAAGCTGGAAAGTAGGTGAGATCTAGTTTATGCAGAGCCTTGTAAATATCATAAAAGCTTATAGATGCGAGAAACCATGCAGAGTCCTACGGAGGAAAACAACATGAAATTTTATTTTTAGAAAACCATTCTGGCTGCGATATATAGAACATATGGGAGGGGGCCCCAACAGGAAACAACTGGAAGCGTTCTCCTGGCATTCAGCAAAGAATTAATGGGATTGGGCAAGAGACGGCGCTCTGTGGCTGCACTGCCCAATATGGTAGCCACTAGCCACACGTCTATTTAGATGTGGTTTATCTAAACTGAGAAGGTAAATATCCCATTAATAACTTTTTAGCATGACTACATATTGAAATAACATTTCTGAATACATTGGATTAAATAAAGTAGATTTTTAAAATTAATTCCATTGTTTCTTCTTACTTTTTTTGTGTCGACTAGCAAATTTTTTTTTATTTTTTTTTTTAAATAAATTTTATTGACTTTTTACAGAGAGGAAGGGAGAGAGATAGAGAGTTAGAAACATCGATGATGAGAGAAACATCGATCAGCTGCCTCCTGCACATCTCCTACTGGGGATGTGCCCGCAATCCAGGTACATGCCCTTGAGGAATCAAACCCGGGACCTTTTGGTCCGCAGGCCGACGCTCTATCCACTGAGCCAAACCGGTTTCAGCATGCGACTAGCAAATTTTAAAATGTACACATAGGGCTCACATTATTTTTCTATTGGACAACACAGACTTACAGCCTTTGCATTTAAAATAGAGAGACCAGGATGAATAAAGAAACACTGAGGAAATGGGTTGGCAGAACTTGCATGTCAGTCAGCTATAGGGGATACGAAGAAGGAAGGAATAAAAGGTGCTTCTGACTTGAGCAACTAAGTGAATAAGTGGTAGATTGAAGAGCTCCTACGGGTAAGAAAGGCTTTTTTGTGGTTTTGTTTTTATTTTAAGATGGGAGATTCAGTATGTCTGAATGAAAATATAAAGGAGTCAGAAGAGAGGGAGGCAATAAAGACATGTGAAAAGTTCCTTAAGTGACTTCCTTGGGTACAAGGGAGATACACCTGCTTTATTGCTTCAAAAGAAAAGCAGGAAGGGATGAGTTGTGGTATACTTGGTGATAGTAAATTCAAGATTTTCCCATGATGAAACCTTCTATGTTCTCTGCTAAGAAGAGAGTGCATCTACTTGGTCTGGTGGCCAAGCCATTATGTTTAAAGATTTGATAAAAGTGGAAAAAACTAGAAAGAAGTTGGAAGAATTTCCAGGCAGCATTGAGACCCATATGAGGCTGGAGAAAGGCATGTAGGGAGCCCCCAGTCCAGCAGGGGAGCCCAAGAAAGGGGTGCCTATGATGAAAGGACAACAAGGCCAGAAAAATTGGGAATGGACAAAGGTATGACTAAAGAGGTGAGCAGGAACTCTAAGATTTTCCTGAAAGAAAGTAGTGAGGAAAGGGTTGAACAGATGCTTAAAGAATTTTTTGAGGTCAAATGAGAATGAGTTTTTTGAGATGTGATCAGTGGGATCTTTGGAATAAATATTTCAAAGACAGGGAAGATCAGAGTAATGACATAGCCCTGGAAGTGAATATCTAAGGCAATGGTTAATAAAGATGAGATGATCAAGGAATTGATAGGCTTGAGATGTTCAAGGGAACATTAATTCACCTTAGAGGGATAGTGGGGTCTGGATAGAGCAGCCAGATGCATGTCTTTAAGGAATGGGGGTGGGGGAAAGCTGATGACTGGAGGGAGGTAGATTTATAGCATGGTAAATATCCAATAAATGTTAGTTTCTTTGAACAGTTCACATACAAATTAGTAAATGATTCTGTCTTACAATTTCACATTAGAATAATGCCCTATTCTTTCCACAAACACATGGAGACACATTCTACACACACACACACACACACACTCACATATCCACATTGCGATATACATTAATGCAGTTTTTTAGACAAAAACTGTTACAGAGAATTGGGGGAAATGTGTTAAATTGTGCATTTTCTTTTCGTGGTACAGGTAGAAAAAAGATGTACAGGTTCTTAGCATCATTAACAATAGAAACTTCATAAATGTGCTCAAACAATAGCTTCTAAAGGTTAGGGCAAGCCATGCTGGTACATGCTGAAGAAGCATTTTTTAAAGACAGGTATTTATGGTGAAAAGAGTGCTGAACTAGGAGTCGGAAAACCTAGTATCCAAGCAGATTGGTGAGTTATCAGCTAGGTGTTTTAGGCACGACGTTTAACCCTGCTGAATCTCCACCTTCCCATCTGCAGAAGCCAGGTGACTTTTACAGCTCCTATCACTCAACGGGGTCTCAGTGAGGAGCCAGTAAGAAAATATACAGTAAGAAAAATTCCTTTGTGGCTCATTCAGTGTTCATATAAGTTATCTGAGGGGACTCCTGACCTAGTTCCAGTAAAAAATTATCATGGTTCCTAAAATACTGATAATATTCACATTCATAATGGAGAATTAAAAATTGGATCAAATTTATCTGAAGGATGGGCACTCCTTTAATTATTATTGATTATTCTGAACTTTGGGGGGATTTTTTTCTTGTTTAGTGGAAGTAGCAATCTCCTTTAGATTTCCTTAAAAGAGTGAACCTTGAGTCATTTCATTGGAGTCATTTGAGATGTTTAAAATACAGTTGTCTGGACTTAGCATTTAGGGGTTCAGCCCTTTGGGGTGAGACTCAGGAAGATGTACCCTATTTTATGCCACACCCTAAAAATGTTTATAACAACTTTGTTGAGATATAATTTACATACTATAAAATTCATCCATTTAAAGTATACAGTTCATTGGTTGTTGGTATATTCCCAAATTTATGCAGCCATCACCATAAGATCTGAGATCTACTGGGTTAGGTAAAAGTTTTACAGAAGCTGAGGCTGCTCTGTGGCCAATGTACTGGTATACAGACTCTCATCCCAACCCCAATATAAAAATAGATAAAAGACAAAGTCATCATATGCCATCGGGCTAGTCTGCTTCTGAGCACTGGGGGCTTTCTGCTGCAGAAATTTCCTCCGTTTTACAAAAGGATTGGGAGATGTTATAGAGAGAACACAATTGTTGCATATCCAAAGGCGTGTGGGACTTTCCCCCTCCTTGAAACTTTGCAGGCCTTGGCCTTGTGTTCCCTGCCTCTGAGTCAGAAAGAATTTGAGAGGAGAAAGAATCATTAGGCTAAGATTTCCAAGCTACCCTTAGTCCTGCTTTCTGATCTAAAGGTCTTTTTCTCTTCTTAAGAATTCAGGATCAATGCAACTTCCAAGTATCTTTAGAGAGATATTTAGAGAGAGCATGTCTTTAATAGCTTATTGACATTTTCGTTTTGTCTGCTTCCAGAACTCCATTGTTGACTCAGTTCCATCTCTGTTTAATTAGAGGAGAAAGACTTAAAACAAAAACACTTCATTGTTTCCACAAACTGAAGCTAAATGGTAAGGTGTGAGCCTGAAACACCCAAGGCTTTAGAAGGAGTCACAACTCCATTTAGACTAATGTTTTAGGTAATTTGCAAAGTGCTTTTCTTACTCTGTGGGGAAAAAATTGTTCTGGAGAAGTATACTAGGGAAGCTTTCTGGTATTCACAGAGGGTTTCTCATTTAGTTTATAGGGTGGTAAATTTCCTGAACCTCATATTCACTGATGAGTATTATATGTATTATATATACATATATGTTTGCCTCTGTTTGCCTCTCTCTCTCTCTCTCTCTCTCTCTCTCACACACACACACACACACACGTACCACACACAGGCTTCTCTTCTGTTGGAACTAATAGTCACTCTAGAGACGTCATATCAACAACATCCAAGTTTGTTTATGAGGATAACAATAACCAAAAAATCCCACAAACTAAAAAAAATTTTTTTATTGCTTTTAGAGAGAGAGGGGGAGAGAGAAACATTGATTTGTTGTTCCACTTATTTATGCATTCAGAGGTTGAGTCCTCTATGTGCCCTGACTAGGGATTGAACCCTTATTCCCACAACCTTGGCATATCAGAACAACACTCTAACCAACCTAGCTACCCAGCCAGAGCCCCACAAACTCTTATCAAGTGGTTAGACCAATCCTTCTTTTTTTATAGCTGAGAAAATTAAGACTTACAGAGATTTGGAAACTTTGAACTAGAACACACTTTCCTGCTTTCCTTAGAGTAGGCAATCTTGAATTAAAGTTAAGAACTCAATTAAATATGATTTTCAGGGTGAAACCCTAAAAGCTGTAATGAAGTAAGTCCTCGTCTCTGTCAATAGCCAAGTACTATATTTTCAGGACCATGACATTAAAATGAAAGCAGAGTGCAAGTTTATGTTCCAAAATTGGTTATTTTCCATGATGTCACAATAAAAGCCGAGAGCAAGTGGTATTTTAAAGTTGGTTATTTTCTTCGGCTGTATACAAAGGTTGTTAATTCAGTATAAAGCTCAGCTCAAACTGTCTATGAGTGGTTTCCAAGTCGCAGAGACCACTGCCTGGGAACGTTGTTTACACCGCTGGTAATACTGCCACATATAGATCCCACCTTGGTTTAAAGCACAGGCCCCTACAACATTACCCTTGTTTATATGTCTTGCAGCAGCCCCTCGTTCCAGGAAATACTTTGTCATCATGCACTTGACAAGTTTTGGTTGCCATCAACCGCGTCACAAACTTAACACTCAGCTTTCCCAGTCAGTCGTTCCAGGGACCCAACTCACCTCTTTCTGTTTGGGTTTCCATGCTGACATTTAGAAAAACAACAGTCACTTGACTCATAACCCCCTTTCTCTATGTTCGTACTAATTTTATTATTGACTTTCTCCTAAAAGCTCCAAAATATTTTAAGGTATTTTTTTCCTCTTTTGCAAGATTGAGCTTCCAACTTGTATTTTTTAAGTGCTTCCAAATTTTTTTTCTTAACATATGTTGCACGAAGTCTGTCCTATTAGCAGAACCTACTCCTCTTCCAAATAGTACAAAAATCCAAAGATTTAGCCTTTCAGTGAGCATTTCTAGGTGGTGCCATTAACTTGAGCTTTGTGTTTAGTTCAAATCAATTTGTTTAGATTAGGTTCTCTCATGTCGCTGATCTATAATCACCAAAGATTCTGAGTTCATATCCATTTCTGTAACACTCAGTTTGGTGTTGTATCTGGATGGGGACACATTCCTTTGTACTCATTAGGGCAGTGATGAAAGATTTAAAAAAAAAATGAACACAGCAGTGTAACGTTTGGTCCTAACATTTTTAAACAGTTATCTTTGCTTCTTTCTTCCACTCAGGAAACTCTATTTAAAATCCTAGCACTTGATAACTATGTGTAGCAAATTAAGAATTTTAGAGAGGCATTATTGTGTGTGATTAAGCTCCCTGATGCTCAAGTCTGATTACCTAGGATTGAATTCTAGTTCTGCTACTTTTTGTGCAACCTTGAGAAAGTTACTTTCCTTTGTGTGCTCAGTTTCTAAATAGAAATAACAAAAGCTAAATGGAGATTGAGTAAATATATGAAAAGCACTTAGAACAGTACCACATAGAAATAATAAATGTTAGCTCTTTCTGTTGAATTAATGGAATAGAATATATAGATCAGTTACCTAGAATACAGATACTATAGAGTTTGTAGGCATTGTTTTTTATCCCCAAGACACATAAATAGAGTAATTCTGGGAAGAATTTGAAAAGTTTCTTATTGCTTCGAATTATTACACACACACATACACACACACACACACGTGTGTGTGTGTGTGTGTGTAATTTTCTTTACTGCCTTAAAAAAATTTATTTATTGCCTTGAATTTCAAATTGCATGATAAAGAAATATCCTATAATATGAGGTATTTAAGGACTTTCCTAAGACTGTTATTTGTGATTTTATTTAGTTTTGATTTCCATTTTGTGAGGGGGCTAGGACTTGAATGAAACTTTTTCTAAGGATTTTGACTAATCTGAGCCATCATGATTCTAGACAAGGGTACCAGAGACTAGAAAAGTTTGCAGAGGAGCAATTCTAGGGAGGGTAGGAGTTTGCTTGCTCCTACCCATCACGAAGACCATTCATAACCTAACCAGATCTCTCACAGACTCATGGCAAGTCCAGAAGCTGAAACAAGCATTGTGAGTATAATTTTTGATGTTTAATTAATTTTTATTTTATTGTATTTTTCCCATCACCATTTATCCCCTCTGTGCCCTCTTCCACTCTCCTCCCTGCCTGAAATTATCACATTATTGTCCATGCCCATCAGTTCTTTTTTTCTTTTATGCTCAGTCCCTTCACTCCCCCCATTCTCCTAGCACCCCACCCCCACCACCAGAGCTATCTGCCTGTTCTCTACCTATGAGTGTGACTCTATTTTGCTTGTTTTAATTCTTTTTAAATTTTTAATTAAATCTTTATTGTTCATATTATTACAGTTGTTCCTCTTTTTCCCCCCATAGCTGCCCTCAACCCGGTTCCCACCCCAACCTCTGCCCTCACACACACCCCCACCCACTGTCCTCATCCATAGGTGTATGATTTTGCCCAGTCTCTTCCGACACCCCCCACCCCCCTTTCCCCCGAGAATAGGCAGTCCATTCCCATTCTATGGCCCTGATTCTATTATATTCACCAGTTTATTCTATTCATCAGATTATTCACTTGATTTTTAGATTCACTTGTTGATAGATGTGTATTTGTTGTTCAGAATTTGTATGCTTATCTTTTTCTTCTTCTTCCTCTTCTTAAAGGATACCTTTCAGCATTTCATATAATACTGGTTTGGTGGTGATGAATTCCTTTAGCTTTTCCTTATCTGTGAAGCTCTTTATCTGCCCTTCAATTCTGAATGATAGCTTTGCTGGTTAAGTAATCTTGGTTGTAGGTTCTTGGCATTCATCACTTTGAATATCTCTTGCCACTCCCTTCTGGCCTGCAGAGTTTCTGTTGAGAAATCATC
>NW_006293776.1:1260427-1266668 GCF_000327345.1 Myotis davidii | reverse complement strand
TCAGGGTGGGGAGTCTCCCTCCCAATTGAAAAAGACAACAGTGTCCTCAGCTGCCAGCCCTTTCCACGTGCGCCTCAGTACCTCTGCACTTTACTTCCGCACCTCTTCTGAGTCTCAGTGTGCTTTTCTCTTTCCTTCTAGTTGTAGAATTTCCACTCAGCCAACCTTCCTGTGGTTCTAGATGATGTCCGTTTTGTCTTTTAGTTGTGTTTTTGAAGTGGTTGTGCGAGGCAGTAATTTCCGGTGTTTACCTATGCCGCCATCTTGGTTTCCTTTTTCTCTCGCTTGTTTTAATTCTTGAGTTATCTTGTTTTGATTGGGTAAATGCAATAGCCCAGCCATTATAGTAGTAGTTTCTGCTTACAAGTCTGGTTGACAGTTCCACAAATACCCAAGCTACACAGGACTTCACTTGCTCATCAAAGGAATGGTCGGAGAACATGATTTAAAAATTCTCTGTTGGAAAATGGAGATTAAATGGATTATACTCTTCAATGGGAATAAAATATAGTGCAATTTACTATAGCAGTTATGTGCGCTGAGGATAATAAAGAAATAGTGATGTTCCTAAAACTTCAGTGCCTACATCTGACACTGTAGGAATTCCAATTCCTTATGCTTTTTGTCTAGGAATTTGATAATTCCTTGTTTGTTATAGTTCTGCCATCTAGATAAATCTCATCATCCTGAGCAGGTTTCAAGTCTTGCATTTTCTTTAGCACATATTCAACTAGACTACAGCTTCACACAAGTGCCTTAGCCCTGACCTCAAATCTCAACATGCTGTCCAGTATGCTGTTAGCAATGCCCTGGGTGGGATAGACAATGGGCCTCCCAAAGACAAGTATCCTGTGCTTCCAGATGAAAGATTCACAATGAAAGCCAGAAGTCAAACCCTCTGATGTGGGAGGCCCGGAGGAGTGTGCATTGATGAGAAGGCCACTGAGACTCCTTGCTTAAAAGTGCTCTGGTATAAATTCGCACAAGCCACAGTGCACCCACACTATGCCAACTGCTTGTCTAGGCCCTGCAAATATAGGTGGCTTACCTTTAAGATTGGAAGAGCCCAGCCGGGATGGACCAGTGGTTGAGTGTCGACCTATGAACCAGAAGGTCACGGTTTAATTCCTGGTCAAGGCACATGCTTGGGTTGTGGGCTTGATCCCCAGTGGAAGAGTGTGCAGAAGGCAGCCAATCAATGATTCTCTCTCATCATTGATGTTTTTATCTCTCTCTCTCCCTTCCTTTCTGAAATAAATACTATATATATATATATATTTTAAAAAGCAAATAGGGCGAGTTGCAGACTTGCTACTGGCAAGAGTGAAGCAAGCAGGTGAGTAAAACTATCCTGATAAGGGAGCATATTTCTGTGGGACTTTAGTCTTGATAAATATGTAAACACAGGAATCAGACTCCTGGGGCGTTCCAGATCTCCTGACAGGACTGCCAACCATTCCTGGGCAATAATGTTGGTGTTCTCTGAGGTGGTGGGCTGGGATGCCTGCCTTCTGATGTTTTTGGGTGAGTTGCTGAACAAGCGAAGGAGAAGTTGAATGATGACGCGAGAAATAAGGGATTCTTGGTTAAACTGAAGACTTCATTTGGGAACCAAAAATCTTAACAAATCTCTTGGACCTTAAGCCACATATTTTCCCTGAAAAGTACGCGTTTTTTTCCAGCAGAATTTTGTTGAGGGTTATGTTACTGAGGAATGAACTGGATGGGTATGTGGAACTTATTTAATGGCTTCCTGTACCAGAAAACTGAAGACCTGCAGGAGATTTAAAACCAACTCTTGTTATAACTTTTTAAAAGACTGTGAAATTGTCAAAATGCACATGAATCAAGTTTTAATATGCTGTATGATGGGTGGAGAGGCTGTCCATTGTACCATTTCTTTCTTTGAATTCTCAGGCATGATTTGGCAGTGCAAGAACTCTTGTAACATGAACAAAATCAATAAAAAGTGACTAAGGGGGGGGGAAGATTAGGAGGAAACAAAACAGCACTTGTAATTTGAATAGAAAATTTCTTCAATTAAAAAAAAAGTAAAACATTGAAATGATAATAAAATCAGCTGAAATAGTTTTCTTTCTTTCTTTTGCCCATGCAAGTAGGATTCTAACAATGTCCACTTTATGTAATAAAAGCGAAAGCTCCATATATGTCAGCTTCTATAAAAAGGGTAAACACTAGCCTTCATGGCTTTGACATTCTGAATAAGGAGGGTGAAAGTAATAACATAGATTTACACAGATTTTAAAGTAAGAAATTTCCAGATAAATAAGTGATTCAGCTTTTTATAGGCCTTTAATTTATAACCTCACTTGTGACTCCATAGAAAAGCTGATTTAAAAATTAAGACATCTTTTAATTAGGATAGATCATTAAGCAAGACCATCTGTATTTGATTCATTGTTCCATATTTTACCCTAATCCCAGAAATATGTATGTTATAGTATGTCAATATGTGTGTTAAAGTAACTATTTATTAATTTTTCACTGTCAATAGTATATAACCCCAATTTGTCTACATTTATGATTTCAAGACGTGAAAAAAAAAAAGTCTCAGAAGCAACGAGGTAGGCTGTATGGAAAGGAACAAAGAGCTGTCTTCCCATTCCTGCACAACAGCACCTTTCCAAGACAACGAAGAAACAAACATCCAAAGAGATTTAAATAAAATAAAAAAACAATTTCAAACATTTATACTTAAACAAGCTGTCTTTCAAGCACAAGGGCAAAGAAAGCGATCCTTTGATATGCATTGTCTCAGAAAGTATCATGCCCCAAGTTCTAGTCTGGAAAACTCTGAGATGATTTAGAATTAAGAAATCAAAAATATTGAAGGAGTAATGGAAAAGAACTTGCACAGTTTTTCTTACTTCACCTGGATTCCCTTCATTAATCCAATTGAAAATGTGATATCAGGTGAATTCTGCAATTTTGGAAAAGTCTTAATCCATAATGATTCCCTAATCTTTCTTCCTTTTCCTTTTTTACATTAGCTGAACATGAATGTTTATTTGCAAATCTATACCTGTCGATTTACATAGAACCATGTTTAGTGATGACATAAAATAAAATCAGTTGTTCTCTAGTTATCACTTGTTTAAAAAGGATGAACAACTTCTGGTTAATGATTATATTTGTTTCTCTCTGAACCTTGCACAAATTTTACTAAAATAAAAGTAAAGGAATAAAATATGAATAAACCCATCAGAAGAAAATAATGTGAAAAGAAATTATTGATGAGGGGAGGTCAAAACATTTGGAAGAAGGAAAACAGATGGATGAATCCTGGGAAGGCTCAGGAATACACCAGGTATTTAAAAAGACGTAACAGGAGGAAAGATGGGGTGAGAGGCTAGCACACACAAAGCAAGCAAGGAAGCAAAGAGGAACTTGATATGTTTGACTCTATTGCTGTTTTTTACTTCAGTGGGACAGTTTAATTTTTAAAAAATATATTTTATTGATTTTTTACAGAGAGGAAGGGAGAGGGATAGAGAGTTAGAAATATCGATCATCTGCCTCCTGCACATTCCCTACTGGGGATGTGCCCGCAACCAAGGTACATGCCCTTGACTGGAGTAGACCCGGGGACCCTTGAGTCCGCAGGCCAATGCTCTACCCACTGAACCAAACCGGTTAGGGCTGACAGTTTAATTTTTAATATTAAAATTTTGGGAGGTAAATAATGTAAGATATACAGAAAGTAAACATAACAACAACAAAACCAGACAATAATTAACCCTGGAAAGCAAAATTACAGAAGAAAGGAAATGCAAACACAATAAATTATATATTTATCTATAAACAACATTTATATAGACACAGCAATATAAGTATTTTATGCTGATTTCACCAAAAATTGTGATATAATAATATTTGGAGGATGGGAGGGGGCGTGGAGAGTGTAAGTACTCATCATCTAGAGTTGGGAGGTAACAAGTATTGTCTTAAGTCAATAACGATGACCAGCTGGTATGGTGCAGTGGTTGAGCTTCAACCTATGAACTAGGAGGTCAGGGTTCCATTCCTGGTCAGGGCACATGCCCAGGTTGTGGACTCAATTCCCAGAGTGGGGTGTGCAGGAGGGAGCTGATCGATGATTCTCTTTCATCATTGATGCTTCTATCTCTCTCACCCTCTCCTTTCCTCTCTGAAATCAATAAAAAATATTTTTTAAAAATCAATAATGATGAATGGCACTAAAAGCATTAAGAAACATGACAGGAGAGTCTAGAAGACAAAGCTAAAGGAGCTGAAAGTGCTCATCTCTGGGAAGATGGACCAGGACAATTGGATCCACTAAGGAGAGGCAGAGCAGAGGACTCCTGTGTTTCTATCTGTCTTCTAAAATTATATGCATGTCTACTTTGATTAAAAAATAAGTTAAAAATGGCTAACTTATTTACTAAGTTGTGAGCCACCCTAAAAGAATTATTATATGCAAGCCCCTTTTCTCTCTTCCATAAAATAGAGCCATGTATAGCAATAGTGGTCATTTTTTATTGCTAGGAAGCTTGAGTTATGATTTTCCACATCTTTAAAACTCATATTGATTTCCTGAGTCATTTTTTTTAATTGGGAAAAACGAATAAACCATCCAGTGGTAAATATTATCTGTCATCTAAGACAAATGAGCATTTCTTTGTTAATCATGCTTAAAACACAAATATAAATAGCTTTACCTCAACAACATAAAACAAATATTTGATGCATACTGAAAAATAGAAATAGTATCACAATGAGATTTTCATTTTTTCCTTCCTTCCTTCTCTTTCCTTTTTATTTTATACTTCTTTATTTTTCCATTTTAAAAATGATGATTCCTCTTATAATGAAAAGCACATATATGTTTAAAGTTCAATTTAAAATAAAATGTAAAAATACATTATACACATAATGTCTTATACAAAGTTTTATTTATCTATATCTATCTATATCTATATTTATATCTATATCTATATATACTATATATATCTATATCTATATCTCTATCTTTATCCATAATATACACACACATAAGAGAAAGACAATGATAATACTTTAAATTTTAATGATGATTATCTTCTCTGCTAGGATAAGAACCTTTCTTCTCCCTTCTAATTTTATATATTTTCACACTTCAGTAACATTTCAGTTTCTCTAAGTTTTCAGTGAAGTAAATAACCTTTTCCCTTGAGTACAATATTAGTAGCTTCTTTCATTGTAACCCACACTAGAAGCAGGCAGTGAAGGTCTGTGAAGGGGGCTACTGCAAGTAGCCAATAGCAAATATATCTGGGAATAAAGCTATGAGGGGAATTGTGCTAATTCCCACAACTTGAATTCTCCTCTTGCCCTTGTGTGGCATGCTTTCAGTTTTGATGGATTTATAGCATCTCCAGCTTCAGGGACTGGCCCTGCTGTGTTAAACTGACTAGGTGATCCCATCTCCTTTAGCACTGCATTGGTTCAGGAACACACTACCTCAGGGCTAAGCCAGTCAATGATTGGCATTCCCTGCTCATAGTCATTAGCTCTCGGTGGTCAAATCTCCTTAGGGATGGAATTTTGTTTCTAGTTTCAGGAATAGCATTATCTCTCTTATTATGTGGATCCTGGCAGCCACTTTGAGAAACTAGCCCAGAGGCCAAACCAAAACTCAGAGGGTAGAACAGAAAGAATCATAGAGCCAGAGTCCTGCCTCAGCAATAGCTGATGCCCACCACTGATCTAGACTTTTCGCTTACCTGAAACAATAGGTCATCTTTATTTTTAACACAGAGGTGTCAAACTTTGCAAGCCAAAGTATCTTACTTAGGAAGAGAGATTTTTAAGCGTTTCTTATGTCAGACATATTATACATGTTATCTCATTTAATATACACAAAACAATGTTGTTATATTTTATTATTTTAAGATCAGAAAACTATTGGTAGTGATGTTGATAAATTACCCCAAGTCAAAACGTAGCAATAGTTTTACTAATTTATATTTTATTAAGAACATTTTTTTAAAAAGCCTGATGTTTTGTCACAACAGTTTCATAAAAGGAATACCATTCTAGTAAAAAAAACTTCAGATAGCCATCATCTGAGAACAAAAGACAGTCTCTCTCAAGAAAGATCTGATGCCATCATTACATGGGCATTTTTCATGTGTACAGGTGAAAGCTCCATCATTGCTGGGCCAGCTACACAAATGTTATGTTCTGATTCGGCAGGACTTGATTTAGGTCGCAAATATCC
>NW_006293776.1:1254650-1260407 GCF_000327345.1 Myotis davidii | reverse complement strand
CCCCCCCCTCCCCCCGAAAATTCTCCAGGTGATTCTGAGTAGTCATGAAGTGGAACTAAACCGCCCTCTGGGAGACATAGGCACGCTTCAACTGGAACAGATCCTGCTTCTATTTGTCCTTCAGACTATGCTCCTCAGCATGGCAGATCCATGAATCATGGGTCTTCTGGCCCTCAGTTCCCAATAACTACTGAGGATATTTTCCCATTGATTTTTAGAGAGAGTGGAAAGGAGAGACACACAGAGAGGAACACTGATGACAGAGAGAAACATCAATTGGCTGCCTCCCACACGCCGACAATCTAGGTACATGCCCTTGACAGGGATTGAACCTGTGACCCTGCAGTCCCCAGGCCGACGCTGTATCCATTGAGCAAAACTGGCTAGGGCAACTACTGCTTTCTTAGAACTACCCAGAGAAGAAAGAAAGACATCTCTATGAGCCATTAACTATAAATTCACACAAAGGAAACATTGACATGATTTCCCAAAGACCTCCCTCCTCAGATACCCTAGAAAGTGAGCAGTAATTCAATCTGATTCAAAATAATTTATAATTGCAACCCTCATTAATTTTATCTGACTATATTATATTCTTTGGAGGTGGGGATAAGATTAAATCACATTTTGAAAACAAATTAGATGATTCCTGTGGTCTGATGAGAATGGTGATGATAATATGATCCAGGCCACTAAAGAACTGATCAATATTTGACACTCTCTATGTTTTTCCCCCCAGTTTCCAAGATCAAAGACTTACTATGTTCATTGCTAGAGCTCAGTTATTGTTCAATTTCCCTCTTTCTCTTATTTTTTCTCTCTGCTCTTTCCTCCCTCCTTTGTACCTTGTTACTACTATGGACATTTTGGGCACCCACCCATCCCTGCCTCTGCTAACCTTCTCAAAGTAAACTCTGGTTATGATGGTCTGTGAATACCCAATAAGGTACATTCCTGTTGGGCAACTTTTGGCTCAGGTGCTCATCATTTGGTCTAATCTATATATATAAAAGCCTAAGTAACCAAATAACTGAACAACTAGCCAACCGGTCACTATGATGTACACTGACCACCAGGGGACAGATGCTGAATGCACAGGAACAGGCTCCCTCCTGTCTGGATCAGGCCTGCAGGGATCTGGCCAAAACCGGCTATCCAGCATCCCCCGAGGGGTTCCGGATTGCAAAAGGGCACAGGCCAAGCCCAGGTACCCCATCGGTGCACAAATCTGTGCACCAGGCCTCTAGTAAATAATGATCAAGGTAGCAGGGCTGACTTCACTCCAAGCACTCAAGCTTCTTTTCTGTAAAGGTTTTAGCAGAGAAAGTATAGTTGGCAAGTCCTCTAAGGCGCCATGAGTAAGATCTGGTTTAGCAAACAAGTGAGAGACCCCCAAGCAAGATTTAGCTAGGGAGAGAGTGAGAAAAAAAATATCCTAAGTAATGACTGGTCTCACCTTTCTTCTTTAAAATAGAGAAATGACAGCATTGTCCTTGAAATGTTTAAATTTTCTCAACCACTATGGAGGGAAAGCCCAGTCTGGTATTTATTTTCAACTTTAATCATCTCAGAATGCATGCCTGAAGGTGTGAGAACTTGATTTCCTGCTTCCTCCACACTGCCTTCATGACATGGCTCCTGTCAACCTTTGCAGTGATTTTTCTCACTACTCTACAAATGTCTATTGCATTTCTCTCGTTGTTCCATATACATGTAGAGTGACTTTCAGTGCCTTTCAGCCTTTCCAGACTCTATTTCCAGGCAACTTCTACTTGAATTCAAGATTCAACATAAGCATGATCTCCTCCATGAATGTTCGTGGCAGCTTTCTGTGGGAGGCACTATTCCTTGCCAACGCAAAGCCATTCCCCTTTTTATTCTCTCAAATGAAGCCCCTAATTTGTTCAGAAATCAAACAACAATCCCTGGTTTTCAGGAAAGGTGGCTCCAATAACTGGTCTAAGTATTGTCATGGGACAAACTTATAGCTAATAAGCTGTAATGAGAAGTCTGTTGAAGGGTTTCAAGGTAGAATTTTCTCTCCTTGATAAGAGGATAGGGTACAAGGAGAAACCCACTTACCTGTACCATCTCCTTCTCGCTGCACTTGAACACTGTTTTTGCTAGGACAAGTGTGCCAGAACATTTTTGTGCTGCAGTCATCATTTGACTTTGAGGGGAAGGCCAGCAGAATTTCAGAGATGGCAGCCTAAATGTCACTGATCCACTGAACCCAACTTTGTTGAAACCACTGTTAGTTGGTTCTCTTGTTGCTTGCAGCTGAAAGCACTCCTAACTGTTACGTCCTCTGTGAATAAACACAGTCATGGAAGTGTCCCTGTCATCTCATAATCAATCCCACCTGAGAATGAAAACATCTTCACTCTTAAGCAGTACTATATCATTGACAACAGGAAAGCAACTGCAATTAATTGGGTATATTTGGATACATACTGATAAAAATAAGGCAGCTACCCTGGCAAAAAATATATCATGCTATCACTGGGTGGCAAAGTTTAATATAAATCCATCTTGACCAGGCAAACTGTCTTCACAGTGTGCTTGAATATAAAAACACAAGAAGGAAATTTTTCAGCTGAGTAGAAATAAGAATAATTCCTGGTCTAATGATTTTCGAAGTCTTCCAATAAGAAGACCAAACCTCACATTATAGGAGCCAAAAATCATCTATCATCAGCTATATATGTTTCTTGGTCTATATTATTTCTGTCCCAGACACTGGAAGTCTGGACTTCTCCCAGAGAAGAGAACTGTCATCCCGTCACATGATTGCATTTGGCAAGTCTTACCAAGAAACTTTGGCAGATTCTTAGAACAGGGCTAACATATGTTTTATATATGTGTGGGTAGGTGTATATATAGCCATCCATCTACATACATATATGTATACTTATTTATTTATAAGCCTTAGTTAAAGTTAGAAAAATTAATTTAGATGAATATGTGTGTCACAGAAATTAGTACTAGTTTTAGAAGAATTGATATAACCCTAAAAGAAATCATTCTGATTTTCTTAAAATGCCAATGCAAATTTTAAAAGTAGAACATCGTGTTAGTTAATAACTTTCATCTTTAGGTTATTGCTCATTTATGTCAATGATTCATTCACTCATTCAACAAGTCTTTATGGAACCAACTACAGAGACAGATAAGACAAAAAAATGAAGTCCTTTCCCTTAAGAATCCTATGGTCTGATAGTAGACAAAAAATAGTTCATTCAATTATTTAAAAATCACATTAAGGGCCTTTTATATATGTCATATGTGAGAGGTGAAAAGACAAAGAAGTTGCCTGCTTTCATAGAGCTAATGTAATACTGAGGGGAGAAAAACAGTACACATTCACAATCAACAAATATGCATATAACTGAGTGATAAATGCAATATGGAGACTTCAAATAGAATGATATGATAATGAGTAACTATGAAATTTTTTAAATGGGTGGCTGGAAAGACTCCTCTGAGAAAACATTTTAGTGGAGACCCAAAGGCCATTGGGAGAGGGTATTTTGCTACTGTGTGTTGCTATTGTTGCAGTTGTAATTGTGGTGTGTGTGTAAGAAAGGAGTTACTAGAGGTGGTTTATGATAATGAGAGTAATTGAGTAGACAAATGATGATTTAGGAGAGGATGAGGAGATAATTGAGAAACCATGCCCATGAGAGGTGAGGGAGAATGGAATCCAAAGTGAAAATAGAGGGGCAACAGAGATACTTGATCTATAATAAAACAAGGCAGTCAGAGAACAGGTATAGAGTGAGGGGGCGGCGGTGGACAATTTTAGGTTGGAAAGGTGAGGAAATTCTTATTGAATTACTTCCATTTTCTCAATGAATTATGAAACAATGTCATAAGCAGAGAGTAAAAGGGGTTAGGAGATACAAAGAGCAAAGACAAGATGTGAAGTGTCATTTTGGAAAGTGGGAATGCAAAAGTCCTATAGAAGTAATAAGATTGCTCTTGACTTCTGTGATGATTAATTTTATGTCAACTTGACTGGGCCATGAGGTGCCCAACTATTTAGTTAAATGTTATGCTAGATGTATCTGTGAGGGTGTTTCTGGCTGAGATTAACACTTGGCCCGGGGCAGGGGGCCAGGGTAGGCTAGAAGAGGCCAATGGAGAGAAAAGGGAGACATATGTAATACTTTCAACAATAAAGATTTTAAAAAACACACCAAAACCATTTGAATCTGTAGGTTGAATGAAGCAGACTGTCCCCAATGTGGGTGGGTTTCATCCAATCCATCCAAGGCCTGCATAGAACCAAAGGCTGAGGAAGGGAAATTCCCTCTCTGCCTGACTCTCGGAGCTGTGACCTGCATCTTTTCCTGCCTTCAGACTCAGTCTTGTACTGGACCTTACACCATTGGTTTTCTTGGTTCTGCCAACTGGACACAGACTGGAACTATACCATCCACGCTTCTGGGTCTCCAACTTGGTGACTGCAGATCTTCAGATTATCAGACTCCATAATTGCATGAACTAATTCTTTATAATACTTATCTATCTATCTATCTATCTATCTATCTATCTATCTATCTATGTATCTATCTATCTATCATCTCCTATTGGTCTGTTTCTCTGAAAAACCTGACTAATGCAACTATCCAATTGAGATGTATAGTCAGAATTTGAAGTGTTCTTGGCCAGCATAGTTATTGTGTCCTCATCAATGTTTGTTTGTTTTGGTGCATGGGAACTATTGATTATAACCAGGGTTGCAGCTCAGCAGGTGAAAGAGGGTGGCAGAAGAAAGAAGCAAAGGGTGTTGCCAAAGGGTGTCTTAATAATGAATCATAGAATCCAAGCTGGGTATAGAGGGAAGAGAAGATCTGAGGAGGGCAGACTAACAATGCTACAGTCACAAACTCAACAATTTTGAAAGTCTTAATAAAATCAAAATGTTGCTTGTGTCCTAGTATATGTACCTCATTTAATGAGCTGTGAGGTGGCAGGAGTCTGAGAGTGGAATGCTTGAACTTGAGATTTGGAGATGATGAATTCATTGATGATCCCAAGGTCAAAAGTATGACCCTATGAGAAAGTGGCTGCGGGTGGGTGAAGAAAAACATTATTCTATTGTAAGGTGGGAAGGTCCAGAAACGGAGAGTCTACGGTACGAGGTGTATCATCCATACAGGTATTTAAAGCAGCAAGAAGGAAGTCTGTGAGAATAATGGCAGAATAACAAAAAGAAATAAGGTGGATGCTAACATTATCAAAAAAGAAGGCAACTGAGTTCTCATGATGACGACAACAGGAAAATAATAGATGACAAAGTCTGATGACATAAACTTCAAAGAGCTGGGCTTTTGGAAGGATGAGGGAAGAGAACAGATTTGGAAGTGGTACTGAAGAGCAAGGTGAACACCCACTCCAGGATCAGGCCTGTCACGTTAGGTAGGACGTTAAAGAAAAATGGCCTACACTGATTATGATGCAACAGAAGTGATTTCAAGAGGGCACATCCAGGCTTTACTCAGAGTAAGAGAACAAAGGGAACATTCAGAGATGGAGTTAAGGATGCAGACCCATTTGCTGCTGATGAACTGTTAGCTTCAAGTGGCAGGGTACAGGGGCTTGGGTGGGCAGCAGAAGCGAAAGAGCAGGTCACGCCATAGCCGGGTTGGCTCAGTGGATAGAGCATCGGCCTGCGGACTCAAGGGTCCCGGGTTTGATTACAGTCAAGGGCATGTACCTGGGTTGCGGGCACATCCCCCGTAGGGAGAGGGT
>NW_006293776.1:1241330-1254617 GCF_000327345.1 Myotis davidii | reverse complement strand
TGAGGTATTGTGTATAAAAATTTAAAAATTCAATTTTTTTATTGCTTTAGAGAGAGAGAGAAAAGAAAGAAAGAAAGAAAGAAAGAAAGAAAGAAAGAAAGAAAGAAAGAAAGAAAGAAAGGAAGGAAGAAAGAAAGAAAGAAAGAAAGAAAGAAAGAAAGACCAGGCCACAGGAGAGGATGTGCAGGTCAGTATGAGGATGAATGTCCAGGCTATGGGTCAGCAAACTTTTTCTAAAAAGTGCCATATAGTAAATATGTCACATTTGGCAGGCCAGATGGCCTCGGTCGCAACTACTGAACTTTTCCTTTTTAGTGCGAAAGCAGCCATAGACAATATGTAAAGAAATGGGCGGGATTGTGTTCCAATAAAACTGTATTTACAAAAACGGGCAATGGGCTGGATTTGATCCCCGGGTAATAAAATGAGCTTGGCCTTTGCATGGTGAGTGAGGTCAGATGTAGGAATGTGAGTGAATGGGTGTTTGATACTTTCCTGGAGATGAGGAGAACCAGTTTAAGGTGGGTGATGTGAGGCTCTCAAGCGACTCTTGGCTCCTGCAGTTCCCGGATGTGTTGGCCAGGAATGAGAGAAGATCTTGACATGGAACTACTGTGATGGGGCAAGGAGCATTCCTTTTGGTGAGAACATCTGCTTTTGAGTGGCCCCGGTGTAATACGGATTGGTAAATGGCTCTCCTTTACATGGAGGTAGAGGCTTAGGACTACCACTTCTCTAGGATGCTCAGTGTTGCTGACTTCGTGAGTCAACTCCAATTCAAGAGGAAAGGGAAAGGCAAGACTTCATTTAAGTCAGTGGTTCTCAACCTTCCTAATGCCGCGACCCTTTAGTACAGTTCCTCATGTTGTGGTGACCCCCAACCAAAAAATTATTTTCGTTGCTACTTCATAACTATAATGTTGCTACTGTAATGAATCATAATGTAAATATCTGACATGCAGGATGTATTTTCATTGTTACAAAGTGAACATAATTAAAGCATAGTGATTAATCACAAAAACAGTATGTAATTATACACGTGTTTTCCAATGGTCTTAGGCGACTCCTGTGAAAGGGTCGTTCGATCCTCAAAGGGGTCGCGACCCACAGGTTGAGAACCGCTTATTTAAGTGGAAACATATTGAGCTTATAAAGAAAGAAGACCCAAGCCCTGGTAAATATGGAAATGGGCAAGGTTTTCTTACTCCACTTATATCTACATCCAAAAACTCAGTCACATTGGTATCTCCAGTTTTAAAAATTGCCCTAGCCGGTTTGGCTCAGTGGGTAGAGCACTGGCCTGCTGATTGAAGGG
The DNA here is from genome assembly GCF_000327345.1 of Myotis davidii. Lineage (NCBI taxonomy): Eukaryota > Metazoa > Chordata > Mammalia > Chiroptera > Vespertilionidae > Myotis > Myotis davidii. The sequence continues at coordinate 1,253,302 of NW_006293776.1, read as the reverse complement.
TCTCGAGTTTGATTCCGATCAAGGGCACATGCCAGGGTTGCTGGCTCGATCCCCAATAGGGGGCATGCAGGAGGCAGCCAATCAATGATTCTTTCTCATCGTTGATGTTTCTATCTCTCTCTCCTTCACCCTTCCTCTCTGAAATCAATAAAAATATATTTAAAAATTATTTAACAGGTTCCAATCAAACAGGCTTTTAGATTTTGTTGGACATCAATTTGTCTATCTGAGGTAATAGTGTCTTGTATCATATTCATTAAGAGTCACTCATAAATCACTCACTATGAGAGCAACTTGAACTCAGTATCTATAATAATAAAAGCATAATATGCTAATTAGACCTGATGTCCTTCCAGACATCCTTCCGGACGACTTTCCAGACAAAGCCAGGGCTGTGAGGGAAGCCTGGGTCCCAAGTGCCAGAGGGAAGCTGGTGCCGGCAGCCAGGGGAAGGAAAGCCGATTCTTGCACGAATTTTGTGCACCTGGCCTCTAGTATAGAAATAATTTTAAAAGATCCCTGGGTTGAGTTCACTGCAAATTCGAAGTAAACACTGTACCCACAAATGATCTCTTAGATGCTAATTTTTAGTGATTCTTGAGCAGGTTTTCACCCTCATTTCTAAAAGATTTTTAACTCCCACACCTAAATACACCCTGCAGAATTGGACCAAACATCATTGATGCTACTGTTGTTTTGTTGATATTATTAAAACATTCCCTAAATGTTTAAATTATTCCCTGATAATAGACCAGGTAGCACTTAGGGAGATACTAACTCTTTAAGACCCTTGGAGTATACTTGGGTATATTTTGCTAGTAATCTGAAGGTATTTAATCTGCTTCTTGATAGTAAATTAGGCCCTGGGATACTGGTTTATTGCTTATAATGTGTGAGGTTTCTGTTATACTGATGACAAAGACATGGGTCTTTTAAGAGAATGCTTCATTTGATCGTACTGAAGAAACACACAAAAAATGGTTTGATTCAATGAAAATATATAGTGTGGAAATCCATCATCTTTTTTCTTCATTCAAACAACTTCTTCCTTATAATAAATATATATTATAATTAAAAACATTTCCTGGTGGATTGAACAAAATTGAACACTCATTTATCAATTATTATATGCAGTCTTGGGTAAACAAAACTGAACAAAGCTTGATGACTTATATATCCTTGGTTTATATAGGTTTATATATCCTTTGAATATATATATATATATAATATATGTATATAAATACTTATAAATATAAGTATATATATATATAAGCATATATAGATATATATGTTAGACATCAAATTGTCTATTTGAGGGACTGGTGTCTTGCATCAGATTCATTTAGAGCCATATGTGTGTGTGTGTGTGTCTGTGTGTGTATTCTATATTTGATTCCAAAAAAATAAATAATTTAGCAAGACTACTTAAATTATACAATATCAATCACATACATAATAATAGTAGCTCACATTTATTAAAGCCATACTATTACTCAGCATTAATTTAATAATTTTACATGCATGGATTAATTTGCTTCTTACAACAACCCTATGAGGTGGGTACAGGTGTTCCATCTTAAATACAGTGGTGGGCAAAAGTAGGTTTACAAATAAATACTACAATAATTAATGAATGATAATACAAGAATAAACTCTGCATTGTGTACTCACAACTGTAAACCTACTTTTGTCCACCCTGTACAAGCAAATTGTGACTAACAGCTAGTAAGTGGCAGAGTTGAGTTTCAAAACCAGATCCATTTGACCACAAAACCCTTGATCTTATCTGCATCTCATTATGCTTCAGAAACACACATTTTAAGCTGGATAGAATCAATAAGTAAAAGTTGGTTATTATAAGATACTAGAGGCCCAATGCATGAAATTCGTGCAAGAGTAGGCCTTCCTTCCCCCGGATGCGGGCACCGGCTTCCCTCTGGCACCCGGGATCCGAAAGGTCATCCGGAAGGACGTCTGGTCTAATTAGGATATTATGTTTTTATTATTATAGATGGATTTTTGCCACTCTTGATAGACAGAAAGATGTGACATTTCAAGTGTTGGCCACAGGTCTTTAAGAATTCCTCTTGCCTTAGCTGGTTTGGTTCAGTGGATAGAGCATAGGCCTACAGACTGAATGATCCCAGGTTTGATTCTAGTCAAGGGCAGTCCTGGGTTCGATTCTAGTCAAGGGCACATACCCGGGTTGCGGGGTCCATCCCCAGTAGGGGGTGTGCAGGAGGCAGCCAATCAATGATTCTCTCTCATCATTGATGTTTCTATCTCTCTCTCCCTCTTCCTTCCTCTCTGAAATCAATACAAAAATATTTTTTTTTTTAAAAAGAGTTCCTCTTGCCCTAGCCCATTTGGCTCAGTGGATAAAGCATCGCTTGCAGACTGAAGGGTACCCAGTATGTTTCCAGTCAAGGGTACATGCTGAGGTTGCGGGCTCAATCCCCAGTAGAGGGTATGCAGGAGGCAGCCGATCAATGATTTTCTCTCATCATTGATGTTTCTATCTCTTGCTCCCTCTCCCTTCCTCTCTCAAATCAATAAAAATATCTTATATAATAAAAGGTTAATACGCAAATAGACTGAACGGTGGGAAAAACAAACCACCGGTTGCTATGATGTGCACTGACCACCGGGGTGCGCGTGGAACATGGCAGGCATTAGCAGCTGGCAGCAGAGCGCAGGATGGTGGAGCAGGTGAGCGGGGGTGCCAGACCAAGGCAGGGCGCTAGTGGCTGTCATTGGGGTGAGCCTCTGGTGGTTACTAAAAATTCTTTACTCCCGCATGCTGCAGTTCTGCCTGGCACCTGCACCTGCTGAGGGCGTCAGCCCTGCTCACACCCGCTGCTGGCGACCGGTGCCAGCCCTGATCGCTTGGCGCCATCAGTGGGTGCAAACAGGGCCAGCGCTGTCAGCATGTAGGAGTGGCGGCAGGAGTGGCAGCAGGAGTGGGGGCTGCAGTGGGAAGGGCTGGGCAGGGGCACGAAGGATGGGCCGAGACCTGCCCCTGTGCCCACCACAGCCTCACAGCCCACAGTTCCTTTCAAGGTACACGAATTTGTGCACTGGGCCCCTAGTATTAAAAAATAAATAAATAAAATAAAAATCAATGGAAAAAGATCCTCGGGTGAGGATTAACAACAAAAATAAATAAAATCTTGCCAAAAAATAAAATAAAACCAATTCCTCTTAAAAATGCAAATTTGTATACCTAGAAAGATAACATATTAAAAAATAAATATTTTTCAAGTTCTTAACATGTATGTCTTTATAAAATCTTAAAGGAATTGGACAAAGGACAGATAAATTTTGATAAAATTGTGTTTTGATAGGTATAAACTAAGGAAGGGGAAAGGTATTAATTAAGAGTAGGGGATAGATAGCAGGCAGCATCAAAGAACTGGGTATGTATGGTGGGGGCTTATAAGTAGGGACAAGATGGAAGAACATCTAAGACACTATTTTATAGCTAAATAATTTTGCACAAGGCCATTATTGCTGCTCCTAAAAAACTTTCAGTGGTACACCATTAAAAAGCATGATGATGACATTGATTTGTGTGAATTAAAAAATATTATAGCTGCTCTAAGCAATGACTGAGATACAATTTCTGTTGTTGAAGAGCTTACAGTAACCAAGGAAGCATATTTTTCCCTTTCCACACCTGTGTGTTCCACCATTCTTTACATAACCTCAGAAGACTTTCATCCATGACCACTTGCAATATATGATTCTGAATTAGCCTTATACCCAGGACAGGGATGCTAATAGAATTGATTGCTAATTAGTTTTGTTACCCTTTTTCATTGTTACATTTTTAATTATGAGCCTTGTAGATACTATGACTCATTCACAAACCTTAACTGCAATTTTAGTTAAATATTTAGTTACCATCATTTTAATGCTGCTAGAGGCCCTGTGTACGAATTCATGCATGGTGGGGTCCGGCCGGCCTGCCCCAATAAGGGCCGATTGGGTGGGCCAGCAGGGGGGAGGGACTATGGGCAGTTGGTCGCGGCCTCGCCCCCTGGTTGAACTCCCGGTCGATGGGACAATTTGCATATTAGCCTTTTATTATACAGGATTAGTTATCAGGATGAAGATGCTCATAATAATAATAAACTGAAGTGGTTTTAGGGTTAGAAATGTGTCTAAAAATGATATCTTCATGATCTGCGTTTATCCTACATCAATAAATTTGCATCAAATTTGCTCAATTTACAAATCAAAAATAGATTTTTCTGTCAGCAAAGATCAGTCTTGTATCTGAAAATCAAGCACAGCTTGTACATCACCATTAACCATAAAGGCTCTGAAATCAGAACTTAGCTGCCAATTTTGTTGATGATGCATAAGATGAAATCGAGTACAGCTGGCTCTTCTGTCCTATGCTAGCTCTGCAGTACTGACATTAGTGAAAAATCTGTTTGTTTTCTGTTTCAGGAAATTAAATAGCTATGACTAAAATGAAGCAGAGGGAACAGATATATCTGGGTAATAAACAGGTGCCATTTTTATTTTTAAGTTTATTTTTTTCTTGCAGATTCACCTCAATTACTTGCAGCAGTTCTTTAATTTGGCCAATTAGCATGACCTTGAAAAGATATGTGAAACTTCTTCAAAAGACCACTTAACGGAGCCCATTTTTTGATAAATGGGGACCAAATAACAAATCATTTATAATTTTAAAATCCCTCATAAGTAAATATATTTTCTCAATGATTATTCCTTCTAATAAAGTGCCTGTAGGCAAATTGTATCTCTAAAAATCAGATTTATTTGCTCACATGTTAACTGCCTTTTCAGAATGGGTATTTTCTATGATTTAGGCCCAATTTTAATGCCTTAGTTGTGGATAAATAAACCAATTTTTAAATATTACCTCAAAATGAGGAAATGAGAGAATTTTCAGCAAGGCAACAGTAAGTTAATGAGTGGCATAAAACTAAATTCTGATTCCTAAGCCTATTGGAAGCTTGGTGAATCAAGGAGACCATTATCCTCTTTTCCAGGAAAGCATGAAATATGCTGGGCCAGTGTGGAGTTAAGGCAAGAACTGAACACACATGCACATTAACTGTCACCACTTCAGAAAATACAGAGACAACAATCTTCAAGACATTTTTTTTTTAAGACAGGGAAAGATGGGGAGGAAGAGAGGACTTAAACAACAACATACTTTGGAAAGCTGGAGGTGGATAAATCCTGACTTACCAGATCCCGCAGTGGAACTAAGCTGATCATGGGGAAAGCTGAGAATCATCCCCAGGAATTTAACAGAAACCTCAGATGGTTTAAGAAATGCTAGCACTGGGTAATTCTGGAACTGAAAGTGAAGGAGGGAGAGCCAGTGCTCTAAAAGAATGGGGTGGGAGCTAAAAGAAGAAGCAATTATCTCCTTTGATCTTCTTCCCAACTCCATACCACTGAGAGAGAGAGAGAGAGAGAGAGAGAGAGAGAGAGAGAAACATAGATGTGAGAGAGACACAGTTGATTGGTCGCCTACTGCATGCGCCCTGAGTGGGGCCAGGGATCAAACCTGCATCCCAGGTAGGTGCCCTTGATAGGGAGTGGAACCTGCAAAACACCCCCCAAGTGGTCAGTCTGATGCTCTAACTACTGAAAAATACTGGCCAGGCCCTTTTGAATGTTTTATCACAATACTAAAATGAATAAATTGCATTCTTTAAAAAATTATAACATAGTTTTAACCAATAAATACAACTTCTAGGAGTTTATACTAAAGAAATATTTGTGCCCTAGCCAGTTTGGCTCGGTGGTAGAGCGTCGGCTTGCAGACTGAAGGGTTCCAGGTTTGATTCTGGTCAAGGGCACATGCCTGAGTTTTGGGCTGGATCCCCAGTAGGGGGCGTGCAGGAGGCAACTGATCAATGATTTTCTCTCATCATTGATGTTTCTATCTCTTGCTCCCTCTCCCTTCCTCTCTGAAATCAATAAAAATATATTAAAGAAAGAAATATTTGTCCACAAGTAAAATAATGTAAGTGTGGGAATATTTTGCTTTAGCCAAGTTTGAAAACAACTTAATGTCCATTCAATTGATACTTGTGAAGTAAATTATGCCTATCCTTGCAATGGAATAGTATGCAACCAGAAAAAATAATTTAAAACTCCTTTGTGTACTGATACAAAACTATCTCCAAAATAAGTTGTTACGGGTTAAAAAAATATATACTTTCTTAAATAAACATGTGTGCTTACATTTTATAACATTGGGTTAGCCTGGAAAGAACTGGATGGCAGGAGAATGAGAAATTATACCTTTTGCATTTTTAGCCATTTGAATGTTACCTTTGAAAACCAAACTGAATTACAATATTGAAAATATGGGGCATTTAAAAATAGCCTAGATTATTTTCATCTTGATTCTTCCTTGTTTCTCTATCGCAAAACCAGTATGAGATCTTTCATCTAATAATAACATTCTGGTTGTAGTTCTGCAATGCTTAAGAAATAAAATCTGTTACTCCTGCTGGGATCAGAACAGTTGTCAGCATATGTGGGCAGCAGTGGGTGAAGAGCTTTTGAATTTAAGGCATGTTATCTAAATACCAAGGTTGAATGTATTGTAGCATTGTTATAGATATAGGAGAAATCTTACATTAATGACATTTATGAAGACATCAGTGATGTTGTTCTCTATGATACACAGGAAGACAAGACTCTATATATCAGCTTTATGCTACCCATTCAACCAAGATAGACCAGAGATATAAACTAGAGCGGTAATGGGGGCTCTATACTGGATTTCAAAGCTGTGAGTGGGTCCCTTTTCAATGGCATGATTTATTGGGACAGTTAGAGGGGCATATTTTCTTGTTCTTCCAGTCTCTTCTCTGTGTTTATAAACTATTATGCATATTAGAAATTTGAGCATAAACTTAACTTCAAAGAAGATTTTTGAAAATGCTATATATAGCTTAATTTCAGGAAATTAAGTGGGCTCCATGTGTCATAAAGCTCCTGATATAACATGACAAAAAAGGGGTGCAGAGGTGAAGAGCCTTGCCCCCAAAATTAATCCAAAATTTATGTTCACCAGTCCACATGCTGTCTATCATATCCCATATTATCATCTCTCCCCATCCAGATTCATCTAGGACCAGAAATATTTGATGGAATTATAGATTTATTAAAGAAGCATATTCCACAAGTCTTTTGATTACTGTGTGAACATTCACTTTCCCCAATTTGACAGATTTTTGAGGGCACTGTTGCTTCTACTGTGGTGCCATCTGTCTCAGTATTGAAAACTTGGGTAATCTTTAAATGGATAGTTCTTTAAATGAAATTATATTAGCACGACAAATAACTTTAATGGCACCTATTTAAATACAAGTCTCCAAAAGAAAGTTGCAACTTTCTATAGAAATCCTGAAGACAGTAACAGGCAGAAAGGTTTTTATTGGAGATACTGGCAGGGGGAGATCATGGGCCAGTGCTCTTTAGAAAGACAACCATGGTCATAGTACCAGACCACAACAAGAAAGCCACTGGATGCAAGAGACAACACAGGTGGCTGTTGCCAAAAATCCAGGTAAAAAAGATGAGAGTTGAAGGAAGAGGGAAGAAATAGCCAGATTTTTAGAGGAAGGAAAGTGGAGGGTACAGGGATTCAGTTCTCAAAGGTAGAAGGGACAGGAGGCTCTGATACTTTTGGCAAAATTTTCCCTACCCCCCTCCTCCACCCCGCTTCTACCCACCCTGTCTGTTCCCGAGTTGTCAGGGGCCTTGTTCTCCACGCTCCTTCTCAGGCCACCACTCATTTCCCTAATATTTGCCAGAAGTTGGAACTGTTAGTGGTGGTCTTAGACTTCAGTCCTTGAGGTTGGCAAACAAAGAATTCAGAGCCAAGAACAGTAATGCAAGACCTTTATGTAGCCTTTTAGAAAGAAGGACAGAGGCAGAGTAAGTGAGCCAGCTGGGCTGCATGGACTCAGGAAACAGGTTACAGAGGCCCTTGGAGTAAGAAAGCAAAGATATGTGCCTTAGAAAAGAAGGGGGGTGGGGTGGAGAGGCACAGGTATGAGAGAGAGAGAGAGAGAGAGAGAGAGAGAGAGAGCGCCTATGCTGGATCCTTTGTCTTAAGGGTTTTTATATGTTTTCTAAAGGCGAGAGTTTTAGGAGCGGTCTCAGGGGAGGATCTCAGTAGAATATTCATCAGTTTTCCAGGTGTGTCCTTTCAGGGTCATGGCCTCTAATGATTGGTCAGTACTACGATTGGAGGTCATTTGTCCCTGCATCTGGTCCTGATGTCAGTCGTGGTGTTGTTTCATCTGTTTTGCTGCTTTTCAGGGCCTAGAGCTGAAACACCAGAGGCCTCGATGTTACCTCTTGTTTGACCAGAACTCAGACCTGAGGCTTTGTTTCTAAGATTATTTGATGCTGATCAGAACCTCACTGTCCTGAGGGCTTAAGGCAGCGGTTCTCAACCTGTGGGTCGTGATCCCTTTGGGATCTAACGACCCTTTCACGGGGGTCGCCTAAGACCATCGGAAAACACATATATAATTACATATTGTTTTTGTGACTAGTCACTATGCTTTCATTATGTTCAATTTGTAACAATGAAATTGGGGGTCACCACAGCATGAGGAACTTATTAAAGGGCCGCGGCATTAGGAAGGTTGAGAACCACTGGCTTAAGGTTAAAGGGAGTGGTCTTGCGAGGGAGAAGGAAGCCGGTGGCTCAGGGTGCTGGATGGGGCCAGTTTGAATCAGCTGTCTTCTCAGTGTCCCATTCTGCCTCCCAAGCAATTTTCCTATTTACTGTCCTGCCTCAGGACCACACCACTGGTCTTAGCGAGCTGTGTTGTTCTTTTCCGTGATTGCCCCATACCCCCACCCCATAAGTCTGTGCAGGTTGTTAATAACAACCGAAGGTTAGAAACAAATGAATCATGGGACACTTGGCAGGAGCATGGGGGCACAGTGAGGAATACCCTGCTTCCCCCTCCTCCAGCTCTCCACTTTCCCACTGTTCCTTCCCATGGGTCACACCCAGCTGGCACCCAGCTCCTAAGGAATGTAGGGGAATGCTGCTCGCAGGACCAGCTGCCTGTGATGGAGAAGAGAAGAAAGAAGAGCCAGGAATGGAACAGAGGGCAAAGAGGCCTAAGACTTTGAACCTTCGCAAAGAATTTTTTAAAATTCACTATGAACAAAATTCTGGTTTGATGTCAGCATTTATATTTCAACATCAAAGCTGTTTGCAATAGATCCCACCAATGAGTTACCAAAGTCTGTGCAGTTTGGGGGATGAACCATGAAAACCAGGACAGCCTTATCAGAAGGAGCAGTTATGTATATATGTCCATATTTTGAACTGATGTTGGGAGCCTTGTTAATTTGTTTTCTTTTAAAAAGCTTCCATTTCTTGGCTTTGTAACCCCAGTGTCTCATGGGGTTATCCAATTCCCATGAGACACTGGGTATGTATATATATATATATATATTGCAGAAAGCTTCTAGTTTTATAACCTTGGTTGTTCCTTTCCTTTCCTTTGGAGTACTGAGAATCTCTCATCACTTTTCCTGTTAACCTATTTATCCATTTGATATTTTCCAAAATGAATTTTCTATCACCAAAACTATACTGCACAGGACATGGCAAATATTTGTGCTCATTCCTTTGATGCCTCAACCTGGCTGGCACCACTCTCTAAATATAGATCAGGATTAACTGAGTAATAAGGCAAGAGTGCACAGTAGTTTCTTTAATAACTTTTTCAATACTGTGACTATAGAGGGGTCTTTTCAAAGGATTTACCCTCAGGTAGACAGAAACTTCAAAAATATTGAGAAATGTCCACATTCTAAAACCTTCAGGATGTTTGAAAAACTGTAATAAGCTTTATGCTATCAAGGAGCCCCAAATAAAAGATTTTCCATATTTTCAGTCTCTTATTTAGCAAATTTTAGCACGATGGTTTGTTTTTGTTTGGAAGAAATTGAGGTGCCTCTCCCCTCCCCCCCCCACTGCATTTCCATTAGTTCTAGAACCAAGTCTTATTTCCTCCCTCTAATATTGAGAATGTTTTAATTTTAGCCTGTATACCCTAATTCTCATTCTGTTCAACATTTAAGGGTAAGGATAATGACGAATAGAATTGACCACATGAAAGAAAAAGGATAAGAAATAAGAAAAAAAAGAGTTTTGATTTAAAGCTATGTGAGAAGCTGGAAGCATTAGGAAAGTAGCAGTGAAAGAAAGAAAAAATATCTCTAAGCTGCAGAAGAAGGACCTTTGATACAAAATTAAATTAGAGATACCAAACATTTTATGGAAAGGGAGACAGATGTGCTTTTGGAACCGGGAAAATACTGGTTAACTTTTAGTTGTGATCACACTTTGATAGTGTCTATGTGAAGCAAATGTTTTGGCTCTAAATGTGTTTCTGCCAGTTTTACATTTTCTGCCTTCATCAACCTGGAGACAGGAGAATGAGGCAGATTCTGACTCTCTGAGGAGGTTCCATCGGAAGCAGACCTTAGCCTGCCCCACAAATACCACTCACTGAAGTGACTTTCAACAGAAAACTTCTTCCGCCCCAAGCCAGAATGGGGGCAGAATTAGAGAAAATGGTCCTAGTACATTTTGCTACCCATAATTCATTAATTCACATAAAAGAATATGGTGTTGGGAAGGGCCTAAAACATCATCAGACTGTAATTATGTCTGCTGTCACATAAATGAAGCATATAGTTTTAATGGTATAATTGAATTCATTCTTTTTCTCAACTGTCCCTAATATACTTTGTTTTTGTAAAATGCACAAAATAATAGGCAGGAACTGAATTATTCTACATCTGGTTATCCGAGTCCCATGAGACACTGGATGCTCATATTAGTAATTTCATACCTGAACACAATTGTGTCCTTCGGCGTCCTAGAATGTGAGTGTTCAAAGGGGCTTAGAAACCCTCAGTCCTTCTTTTTGAGGATGAGGAAGCTGAGGCAGGGAGAGGCTGAGTTCTGCAAGGTGGCACAGAGGTACAATGAAGTTATAACTAAAACCTAAACTCCCTAGTCTTCCAATACCCCACTCAGTGCACCCTTCACTACACCATTTTGTGTGGAGATGGTGGAGCATTTCCCCAACCTTCTAACTTCCTCTATCCAGGCAGGTCACTTCAGTACTCTGCTTGCACGGGCAAAGTATCTCTCAGCATCCCAGGAAATTTGGAGTTCATATAATCTGAGATATTTTACTCAGGAGGAGAGATTACTAGTCCATTAATTGATGGTCCCAAGAAAACTGACTACCTCCAGTTGTATATGGGCACCTTAAAGGGCAGAGAAGTTTCAGGGTGTGGGGCAGAATCGCCTAAGTATGGGAGCTAGAACAGAAAGTCCCCACAAAAAATTTACCTATAGAGAAAGCGGCGTTGATGAAAGTCTAGAACCATTGAAGATTGTAGACTTCCGGAAAATTCAAATGTGCTGTGTTCAAGGCCTTTGCTAAGGTCCAAAAGACATGAATATGCTCTGGGACTGACAGCATGAGTCCTGGGACCCATACCCACGCTGCTTCTAAGGGGCACCTCAACTTAAAGGAGTAAGGTAGGCCTGGCTTGAAAAACAAAACAAACACAAACACAAACTAGACACATAACTCCGGTGGAGTTTGAGGAAAGGAAGGGTGTGGTCCATATACGGGGTGGGGTGTCCTCGGAACCCCATGAGATGCAAACACACGCACATACTTGAAAGTGCTAGGTCAGGACGGTGAAGGCGCAAGTGTTTTGTTCTGAATGGAGGACTTACTACCGCGCGCACAGTCGCCCTGCACAGAAAGCGTGTGGAGAGCGCAGAGAGCTTCCCGGGGTCTCATCACTCTGAGAGGCACAAACACCGCCCCGCGTCCCACTCGTCGCCACGTCCCCTGCCCCCTCCTGTCCCCGGTGCGGCACTAACGAAGCCCCAGGGGCCCCGACCC
>NW_006293776.1:1240829-1241084 GCF_000327345.1 Myotis davidii | reverse complement strand
TCTAATTTTCCATCCTTCACATGTGCCCAGAGGCTCTAGTTTACAAAGTGAGTGCCCATTATTTTTAACCATTCCAGCCTTAAAACAGCAAAGGTGGCCGGCCTTTCCTCCCCGTGGCCCTGACCGGCCCTCGCCAGCTGCACTTTTTTTTTTAAATCAGTAAGTTCCCTTGGGCCCAGCTTTCGCTTGCACTTCCCCCGTTCCCCCCGTCTTCCCCTGCTTGGTGAGAAAGGGGGGGATGTAGCCTGCGGGGGG
>NW_006293776.1:1233334-1240541 GCF_000327345.1 Myotis davidii | reverse complement strand
CCACCCCCGCCGCCCTGCCTCCGTCCATCCCCCACTCCCTCCGGACGCCCGGGTCTTGGAAGTCCTCCCTTCCCACCCTCTGCCCCCTCCCGCGGGATCTGCCCTTTTCCGCCCCCGCCTCGCGGAAGGAGGGGCTGGCGAGGGTTTTTGGGGACTTCCTGGGCTGCGGAGACCAGCTCTGAACCCTCCCCTTTCCGCTGCCGGGAGCCGGGGAAGCTCGCTCCGGAGCCTCCCCGCACGTGGCAGGCAGGCAGGCAGAGAACTCGCAGTGCCTTCTAGGAAATTGCAATCGATTTGTAATGCCGTTTCGCTAATTGGGAGTTCAAAATTAAACTTTAATAAAGCATTTGTGTCGTCTCGTCTAATTGTGCAAGCTTCCATCCGTCCTGGTAGATAGACTTTTAAGTCTCAAGTTAATGGCGCTAAGCTAGATCCCCCCCTCCTCCCCCAGTACAATTCCGTCAGCCGGCGTCGGCGCAGCTGGATTTCCGTAAGGTGCAGATGTTGCTAATGGCAGCTTAAGCACGGATGGGCAGATAGCAGACGGAATGCAACATGTTGCCATATGGTTCTTTTAGCCTTTCACCTCCACGGATGTCAATCACATATATTCCGGGAGGAACTTAATGACTGTCTGAACGGTAAAATAAATTACCTGGTACAATTTATATCCCTTGACCTGGTACGTTATAACAACAGGAAGATAACATTTCACCGTTTCTGTGGTATAAATTGAACCACAGAGCCACATTTCAAATTCTATAACGCCTCTTTACAGTTGGAGGGGCTCTGTCAATCACTCTGGCTTAAAATCTGTTTCTGTGTTGCCTTCCTCTTCTCACCTCTGGGTGATACGAAGTTTGTAAAGTTTAGCAAAACTGTTGTCTTGGATATTGCCAATCAGCCCTCCAAATAGTAATCGATGAGGGTGTGGAAAAATGGAAAATAGGATTTTCAGAGCTAGTTACTTAAGAGTAGCAATCTTAGGAACACCATACTTTTGAAACTCGCAATTAAAAGACTCCTATGAAAAGTGGTATTGAGTTGTTTCAATATAACTCCTAAATCCATTAACTATTTGAAATTTTGTGTATTTGTGTATTTTTTTCAGTAACTTCAATCATTATTAAACTTTGCAAAGTAACTTACAGGAAAACCGTGCTTAGAAATTTGAAATATAAGAAAAATAAGGAGGAAACCAATTTCTATACATTTACACACCACACACTACATGTGCACTTCAACTTGAATCCTGTATGTGATGGTACTGGTCATTTGTTTCCCCCAACACCCCACTCCCAACATGTCAGTGACCGCATACTGAAGTCTCTGTTCAGACCCTCCTGGGATGATTCTGTAATACTTCACAGGTCTTATTTTTACAAACCCTGGTGACTAATATATTTAATTTATTGCCTCTAATTTCAGATGATAAACATGGTTGTCCTTTACTGTATCCCTCCTTTTTCCTTCACTAATGCAGAGAGGTAACACTGAGAAACAAGAAACTTGGGTAAAAAAAGTAAAATGACTCACTATAACATTTTTTACATTTACCTGTAAGCTATAGACATATTATCTTTTAAAAGACCTTGCTTACAACAATATGCAAACCATATTAATTCATGTGAACTGGTGGATTAGCAAAATTCAAAGTAGACATGAGCAGTCTTATAAAGTATATATTTTCAGTCATGTCAAGTTTCAGAAAGTTAACATTTTGAAAGTTTGTCTATACCTCATGTCCTTTCAGGGCTGTTTTCAAGTTACCATATAATGTTTCTCCATTTTTCTCCTTTTGTGATGGCTGATAATTTGTTACTTAGTGCTCAAGTTAATGCAATAAGTTTAATATTATTGTCATAATATAAGATGATTTGTATCTTTATATAGCAGAAACTCTTATACAGAACGCACTAAGATATGTGTGAGTTATGGCAACCTTTTCTGGAGGCTGTTTTTGGTAATCTTGTAATGGCTGAGATTTTATTTCTGTGACATCAACACTCAATGAGTTTTAACCTTGATCAGTGTGAGCTTGTCAATAATGACTCCATCTCCATGACTTCTGAATAGACAGTAAGTGCGCCCTTCAATCAGTCACACAGAACTTGTCTTATAAAGTTGTTATCGTCATGAACAGATATTGCAGCCTTTTGTTAGGCCCTGAGAGTATTAATGTCTTCCTCCTTCAAAAGCCAGGCTAAAGTCCTGCGATGCTTCGTTTCAGAATTCAAGCCCATTAGTCAATAAAATCGTAAGTGGCACTATTTGTTTTTGCTCAAGTTATAACATTACATATAGTTCATGAGTAATTTGGGCCCTTTTATAGACAAACTATGTATGTTTTTGGTATATATATATGTGTGTGTATATATATATATATATATATATATATAAAATCAAGATATGTATCTTGCATCATGACTTTGTTTTAAATGAAGATTTGATGGATTTCCATTGTTACTCTAAATGAGGTGGCTGGCTGCCAAGGCAATCCTATAGCTGGAAAGTGCTAGCATTATTGTCTATACTGGGACTGCTTTCTTTCTTTCTTTTCTTTTTTTTTTTTCTTTTTAGCTCTTAACCTCACTTCTCCCTTTCAATATTATCTTGCCTTTCATATTGCTAATCTGATAGTTTGGATATGAAAACTTTTGAGAATGTGTTTGTATTGGCCAAGAAGATTTTTACCAGTGTTTTTTTTTTTGGTTGCTTTCTGATATACAGCCTTTATCTTGAGCTGGTATGTTTATTTTTACTGAAAAAATGAGAAATACTTTTAGGACATGGTATATTCCCCATGTTCTAAGTAATTTTAATTGTGATGCAATCCTAGATGCTTTCTTCTTATTATTATTTTTAATTCACGAATGTATTTTAAAACACTTAAAATAGGACAGATTTATGCATTTCTCAAGGTAACATGGGATAGGTTATGAATGGGCATCAGGCCTGTAATAGAACTTCATTCCAGTGAGTGGGGGAGGGGAAGGAGAGCCAGCAGGAAAGAGTATATAATCCCACTGCACTGGCCCTGTTTGCTTCTCAAATTTAAACCCATGTTGCTGCATTGGAAACTTGTTTCTCTCTTTTACAGCATTTCATTTTTAAAGAATTTTTAAAAACTGTCAATCTGTAAATATGTAACCAGCCAAGCAGAAAACAGTCTTTTATTCTCAGCTATATATACAGCTTTGTTTTTATCTGGGTTAGAGTGAGTGCCATGTAAATACCACATAAAATTTTGACTTGATTTTCCCTACTTTGAAGATTGACAGGGGTTTCTTTAATCTTGTTCTATTCATGTTCTGTATTCAGATATTGAAACACAGTATTTTATACATTTCTAAGATTATGTTTGCATTTATTTAATTTATGTCTCGCTTTCTTCCTTCCTTTCTTTTTTCTTTTTTAAAGCATGTAGCCTGGAATGTTTGTTCTACTTTTTTTTTTCTTCACATCATTACTCTGGTACTGCTTGATGTAACTTGATTAGCTCCCTCCCCAGTCATGATTGGTAATTAAAATAGGCATTAAAATTAGTCACTTAGCAATTTTGCTGTTCAATTGGCAATTAAATTACTTAATTGCAATTAAAGTCCTAATTTTAATTGGCAAAATGATAGATGTAGATTTAAGATAATATGTATAAATACTTTAATAAGTGTCTATATAAGGATTACTTAATTACTTAACTTCAAGTTTATGCTGTTAACTTTAGAACTTTTAAGTGAGCAATGAAATTTATATTACATGTATTCAAAGGATATGGTAATTAGATTTATTGCTTATCACTATAAGGGTCCTTGCTGTAAGTTACTTTTGTGGTATTAAAGTTATAGGCTTGGTAATTGCAGGATTATGATGAGAAATTGGCATATATTTGTCATACTATATCAGTATTGTATCTTTATTTTTTATTAAATTAAGAGGTTCCTATCAACCAGTTAGTTTGAGGAAAAAATCAAAAGTGGTTATTTTATCATTAAAGGTAGAGCAAAAACTAGCCAAACTGAGGTATACACATAAAAACTGTTGCAAAGTGTATGTATTTCATCTACTTAAAGAAAATGCTATATAATACTGTGATGGTTACTAATGTTAATAGCTACTTTTGAAATTTCAAGTATCCTGGATATTTTCTTAGCATATAGCAACTTATGTTCAGAATCTTTAAAATGTCTTTTAGGATTTTGTACATTGTAATGACCTCCATGTTTACTGAAATTAGCAATGAAATCTAAAACCAAAGTTACACTTCCTTGCTTAATAAAAAAAATTTGTTACAGATGAAAATATTGATGGTTGCCAGGGGCTGCGAGGAGGGGAACAGGGAGAGTTATTGTTTAATGGGTATACAATTTCAGTTTTATAAGATGAAGAGTTATTGGAAGGAATGGTGATGATGAGTGCACAACAGTGTGAATGTAGTTAACACCACTGAACTGTACAATTAAAAATGGTTAAGATGGTAAAGATGATAAAATTTTGTTATGTGTATTTTATCAAAATAAAAAAGAAAATATGAAATGGTTAAAAGTGAATATTTGGGCAATGATTACCCAGAGTCAAACATTAGAGAAAAGGAAGGATTTTTATTATGCAAAATACTTTTTGAGTGGCATGAGCTTTCACCATATATTCAGCTCTACAATTTTAATTTACAAATAGATGGTTCTAGAAAAAAAAGTCCTCTTTTCTTCTGCACATCTAGAACTGGGTTCTGAATCAAAGTAAGAATGAATTTTGAAAGTCTTTGCATTAAGTGGTTTTTGATGAAAATGGGCCAAGTAAAATTGAGTAAAAGCACAACTACCCAAAAATGTGAATGCCAGCTAAGTAATTGACATGTTCTCTAAACATCTTATAGCAAAGGAGCAAATTATTGGTTGATTAATATCCTATTAAGTCAAATGAAGTGGCAAAAGCAAAAAAAAAACAACAACCAAAAAAAACAACGAAAAACAAAACTAAAAAACAAAACAAAACAAAAAACCCCCAAACCAAACCCCTTAATATTAAAAATGGATTTTGCATTTTCATAAACAGATTTTTTCAAAAAACCTTTCCTCCAATCAATAAAGTAAAACTTCCTGCCAAATGGAAATAATGCCATGAATGTGTTTGTCTAAATATAACTTAAAATGTATATCTCATTTTTATGCTTAAAATAGGTTCCATTAAGTAATTTTATTATGACATATCCTAGAGTTACCCTGATTCATACAACGTAAGAGTTATGTATGGTCACCATATCTGAATTATAAGGGCTAGTCTGAGTTCATTTTGGGAGACTAGTGAAATAAAGGCCCCCTTGCCAAGCATTAAGATAGAAAATCCTAAGGGATTACATTCATGTTTACTTTCTAAATTATACCAAAAGCTCAATTTTATTAAGTATAATCTACCTAGCCTTGGTTTAGATGTG
The DNA here is from genome assembly GCF_000327345.1 of Myotis davidii. NCBI lineage: Eukaryota > Metazoa > Chordata > Mammalia > Chiroptera > Vespertilionidae > Myotis > Myotis davidii. The sequence continues at coordinate 1,235,110 of NW_006293776.1, read as the reverse complement.
CATGTATGTATTATTTATGTTGATTTTTCATATTTTTCTACTTTGGTTGAGATGTGAATGTATATATTATATTTTTTTATACAAATATTTTTCCATCCATGTGCCAATATATCCTGCTTAATATTGGTTACTATGATAACATTTAATATCATAATATTACTTTCCTAAATGCTTTACTGAGGTCTTCTAAATAGTAGCATATGTTGATAGGAATAATAATTTTAAATTTTATTGGATTAAAAAAAGGAGCTACTTAGGGGTAGGACCAACTTTTGCTCCCATTTATTTTAAATTGTTAAGAAAATAGACCACCAATTGGGGATAACTGTAAATGGCAATCATTCAAAGTTATATCAGACTCTGGGCCCTAAAAAGCATTATTGCTAATTTTAATTGAGTTATGAAATAGTTTCTTTTCAAGAATCTATGTTCAAGTATCTTGAAGGGTTGCAGTCATATAAATGCACAATTTCAGTTCTTGTTAGCCTAAAGCATAATTTTTAACATTTTCTAAAAGGTGGTTCAATTGTACATTTTGATTCCATTATATGTGTAATTAAACCTGTATGCACAAACGCATTTTCTTATGTTCTAGCAAATATACCCACAGGAATCCTCTTTTAAACTATAATTTATTTAAACATGTAATCATAGGACTTTAAAAACATGCTTTCATTTTTCCAAACTGTATGCCAATTTGAACTGCTTTGTGATAAAATGAGAGATTTTTATTACCATTTTGATTTCTCCCCCCACGTCTCCCCGTGACCTAACAGTGAGTTAAACATGAGCAGGAGGAAATAAAGAAAATCTATTGTGAACCTAACTCCATGTGTTAAACTCTCCCTTTTCCAGACAAATGGAAGAGAATAACAGATTTGTAAATATTTATGAATTCCAGCACAATATGAATATTGGGGCCTGCAGCATGCTCTCCTGGGGATAGGCCTAAGTAGTAATAGCTCGCTCTCTCTCTCTCTCTCTCTCTCTCTCCTCCTGAACGTTGTGGAGTCAGGCCCCCTACTGACAGAATCAGTCAATTACAGTCGTGGGCGGCTCTACTGACACTGTCATCAGAACCTGGTGGGGACACAGGAATTTGGGGTTTTGAGCCTAGTCCTCCTCTACACTTTCTGAAGCCTGTGCTGGATCCTTCCCACCCCAGCACATCCGACCCGTGCCCAAAATGCCAGCTCTAGGAGTAGCTTAGCCAATAATTGGTTTAAGCGAGTATTTCAGTCTTGCATCTGGTGTGTCTAAGAAGTATAGCTTCCCAGGAACGAGTTCTCTTCCCAGAGAACTCTTAAACGGATTGTAGCACAGAAGGAAATAAGCCCACCTTTTCTCTCATTTGAATGTTACATTTAATTACGCCATTCCAAGTCATTAATAATTATTATACTAAGCTGCTGTGAGGACTGCCTCTCCATCTCGGGTGCATTAAGACTTGGGCAAAGCCTGTGGTATCAAGGAGCCAGACTCCACAGGTTGCTGGTATAGAGTAACGAATCCCAGTATGTGTTCCTCGGAGCTCACTTGGAGAACTCCAGAACATTTTCCCACTCTCTGGGAGAAAATTCTCACATTGTCCCCAAACTCAACCCAGGGCGATGGGAGTGTTTTTTTTAACCGCAACAAGGGTGGAGGAGCCTGCGGAGGAACTCTATCTACTTACGTATGCCTATTTGTGTATGGAGGTAATGGTTCTCCCAGCCCCCGCTTTCCTAGGAATACATTAAAAAATAATAACCGCCACCCCAGCCAGGCTGCGCTTGA
>NW_006293776.1:1232663-1233252 GCF_000327345.1 Myotis davidii | reverse complement strand
ATCAAGGCGAGCTCCCCTTGGGCGCGCCCTGCTCCCTGGCGGAAGGGGAAGGGAACCCGGGAGGGCGCCACGGAGCGAGAGCTGCTATTTTGGGCCCAGCCGAGCGGGTGCGTCAATGCCTGCGCCCCTGCGTCACCGCCACCTCCACCCCTTTCCTTCTCCCCGGCTCTCCAAACTCTCACTTTTTCCCTTTCGTTCGCGTGCAAGCGACTCTGCCCACGGGGCTCTGACGCTGCCGAGCTCATGCTAATAATCTATTCTTCGCCCTCCCCTCCTAATCCCCCTACTCACGCACCTTCACTCGCCACTACCCCCTCCCCCAAACACACACACACACACACACACACACACACACACACACACACACATTTACACACTTCCTGGTTTAATGTTTTTTCTTCTCGCGCCTGCACAGGCACCGCTGAGCCGCGGCGGCAAGCGCAACATCTGGGGGAAACTTAAGGTGGTCACGTAGGTTTTCTCGAGGCTGCAGCGCAAAAGAGCCTGCGGCTTCTCGGCGCAGCCGCAGGGCACCCGATGGCTTCTCCTCTCCGCCTCTGGGGAGCAGGGGGCGGCGGGGGCGGGCGAA
>NW_006293776.1:1232065-1232549 GCF_000327345.1 Myotis davidii | reverse complement strand
GGAGGGCCGCGCGCGGGGTGCGGCGTGCGCCCAGAGCCCACACCTCTGGGAGGGCGGCACACGGTGCTTAGCGGAGCCACCTGCCCCCTCCTCCCTACGTTTTGTCTTTCCTTCTTGGCTCTCACGTGGAGGCGGTCAGAGCCCTGTGCTTCAGAGGAGGGTCCAGGTATTCACCTAAAACTCGTGGAAGGATAGGAGGTGATGGGCACCGAGGAGTGTCGGAAGTACCAAAGTTAGCATATGGCGAGGAAAGCGCATCTATCTGCCGAAGGCGCACCTGTTGCCCTCTGCTCGGCTGCATTGTCTGCGAAAGGAAAGTGAACGACGCCTCACTCTGGCTTTTGGGGTCCCCAAAGGGTTGGGTCACTGCCTACATCCACCTTTGCCCCCCCCTCCCCTCCCCACGCACCACGTCCTCCCTCGCACGTGGGCACTGCAAGGAAAGAAAGGAACACAAATTAGCCCCTTCCACCTTGGACTGTGT
>NW_006293776.1:1231752-1232011 GCF_000327345.1 Myotis davidii | reverse complement strand
GGAGAATATGAACATTCCAGAGGAGGAGGCGGCGGCCAGGGCCAGGGAAAGGGAGAAGAGGAGAATGCCCTGGGCCAGGGAAATCCCACCCCCATTGCCTGAGCCCTCGGAGCGTGCCGCGTCCTGGGACTTCTGCTCGCGCCTCCGCTAATGGAGATGACGACCGTGGGTTCGTGAGGTTAGAGCGCGGCCAGGCACAGCCATCCTTGCGGGTCCCGGTGCCAGCTGCCCGGCCCACACCAGGGCTCCCCTCCGCCCA
>NW_006293776.1:1229399-1231230 GCF_000327345.1 Myotis davidii | reverse complement strand
TTTAAATCCTTCTTTCTTCTTTTGCACGTCTCTTCCTTCTGCCTCTCTGATATAGGTTCTCTGGAAGTGGGCGCCAGAGGCGCGGGACGCGAGTGGGGCGGGAGGATGGGGAGGAGGTGCGCGCAGCTACAGAGGGCATTTGTCCGAACACCAGCTTTGGCACCAGCGGGGAGTTGGCTCCCAAGCTGCCAGGCTCCTCGTTCGTGGACTTGAAGGGAGACTCGCATAGTTTGGGGAGCCGTGGACTTGTCCGCGGAAATCAATGTGCTGGAAGTTTGCTCTTAGTGCGAAATTGAGTGTGGCCTTTGGAAACGGAGACTCCCAAGTCCTGTGTCTACGAGGGGTCCGGACGCTACCCACCAAGTGACAGGGAGAGAGAAAGTACTCCAGTTTGTGTGTTGCTTGGGAACCGTGTCACCGTGGCTGGCCAGGGTGCCAGTGTTTCCTGGGTATTGTTGAGTAAAGAGAGGGGTGGGGAAGAGTGTCCTGTTACTAATTTGTGTGAAATTTCTGGTCTGATATATGCCGCGCTTGTGTATGTGAGTGTGTCAGAGACAAACAGACGGAGAGAATATGTAGAGAGTACAGTTATGAAGCTGTGAAGTAACGAGGTGGGTAAAATATCCAGCACAGGCATATTTCTCAGGGGCCGTGGGGGTCAAGAGTCTAATGTCTTTCCACTTTTTCTGGTTAGCCTCCTTCCCCCATGAAGCAAGATTGGGGGGGGGGAGGGCGGCGGCAAGGGAAACAGAAGGTGTAGATGTTTGACTTTCTTTTTCATTGTTAATAAGATCATCTATGCTCTAGAATGCCTTCCAAGTAGGAACATGTGAAAATTACTAGGATACAAGAATGCCTTGTTCCAGCAAGCCGGCAGACCAGGGCAGGCTGTATAGGGGAGGTGTTCAGTTTGGTGTGTAGAAAAGCCCTTCTAGCAGGGGTGCCAACACCCGATAAGCAACATCGTGCTCCCCCTGCAATTGACCTAAGATGCTTCTGGAAAAGTAGGGTCTGCTCTTCCCACCCCTTGGCCATTAAAGATGTTGAAAGATAAGTTTCTCGGAAAACTAGGTGCCAGTTCACCTGTTTCCCCAGTCTCAGTGCTCTGTCAAAAGCACGTTCAGATTACCTTCAGGCTGCCCAGGCCTTGCTCACTAACGTTTTGTAACTCATAGGGGTGGAGGAAGAGGTTTCCTTATTTTATACTCTTGACCTCTACTTTCTTCCCCACTCCCCAAAGAAAAGCCAGTTTCACCACGGGGAAAAGAAAAAATCAGGGAAGGTTCCAAGGCTGTGTTTTATTAAACTCTAGTTTCCTCTTTTGGGGGGCCAGAATTAAACTGAAATGGAAATGACACTCCCCCACCCCCATACACCCTACCAAAGGGGCCAATATATTACCTCCTAAGAATTAAATAAGTACATGAGATGCCTTTGATTCTCCAGAACCCTCTCTCTGCAAGGACTTACACAGTGCAACGGGTGGCATGTTCTGTTGTTTTCTGCCACCTCTTTCACACCTTCCTTTTCACTGCTAGGTTTCCAATGAAACAGTCGCGGGAGGCATAGAAGGGCCTGCCCAGTGAGTCTACAGATGCTGGGCTGACTCTGTCCGGAAAGGCACCCTGAAGCTGTCTGTGTCTGTATTTCAGGGAGGAGATCTGACAGGCTGGGCTCTCCAGTGCTTTTCTAAAAATCTTGGAAACTTTATCCTTCATTGCTTTACGACACTGTCCACCTTTAAGTTCCTTGAAAACGCCTGTGCCTGTAACTCGGCTGAAGGTTAGTGCAACTTGATTTCTTTCTCTCAGCTTTCCCCCCCCCGCCCCCC
>NW_006293776.1:1199654-1229312 GCF_000327345.1 Myotis davidii | reverse complement strand
CGCCCAATTCCCTAAATATCAAGACCAGGGGCAATGCGATCTTCCTCAGCAGAGCCTGTAACTTAAGGTTTTCTAACCCGTCGCCTTCGGAAACAACTTTCTGCTTGTGCAGTTCAACTTCATCTCTAGGATGAGCTTGCTGAACCCGAGCTGCAGAGGGAGAGGCTCATTTGAGCTGGGTTGTCCATGAAAGGGGGTCGAGGGGGAGGCGTTTGAAAAGAGCCGGGGAGACCCTCCATGGCTTCCCGGCCCTGGGTCTTGATTTGATCAGCCTTTTCCCGTTGCCCCGCACTGTCTAGCTCCGCAGCCTTCGCGGTCCCCGCCCTTCCCCTCGCGCCCCTCCGCGCTCTCTGACCGCCGCGGGCTGCCGGGGCAGCTCCAGGTGAGCCCGAGCCCGGGAGGAAGTGTTCAGTTGACCAGGCTGAGTGTACATTATTCCCCTGTTTCATTTCCAGCCATGCCTTGTGTTCAGGCGCAGTATGGGTCCTCGCCTCAAGGAGCCAGCCCCGCTTCTCAGAGCTACAGTTACCACTCTTCGGGAGAATACAGCTCCGATTTCTTAACGCCAGAGTTTGTCAAGTTTAGCATGGACCTCACCAACACTGAAATCACTGCCACCACTTCTCTCCCCAGCTTCAGTACCTTTATGGACAACTACAGCACAGGCTACGACGTCAAGCCACCTTGCTTGTACCAAACGCCCCTGCCCGGACAGCAGGCGTCCATTAAGGTAGAAGACATTCAGATGCACAGCTACCAGCAGCACAGCCACCTGCCCCCCCAGTCCGAGGAGATGATGCCGCACTCCGGGTCGGTTTACTACAAGCCCTCCTCGCCCCCGACGTCCGCCACCCCGGGCTTCCAGGTGCAGCACAGCCCGATGTGGGACGACCCGGGCTCCCTCCACAACTTCCACCAGAACTACGTGGCCACCACGCACATGATCGAGCAGAGGAAAACGCCCGTCTCCCGCCTCTCCCTCTTCTCCTTTAAGCAGTCGCCCCCCGGCACCCCTGTGTCGAGCTGCCAGATGCGCTTCGACGGGCCCTTGCACGTCCCCATGAACCCGGAGCCGGCGGGCAGCCACCACGTTGTAGACGGGCAGACCTTCGCCGTGCCCAACCCCATCCGAAAGCCTCGCGGGGCTCCCCCTCCAACGAGGGGCTGTGCGCGGTGTGTGGCGACAACGCGGCCTGCCAGCACTACGGCGTGCGCACCTGTGAGGGCTGCAAGGGGTTCTTTAAGGTGAGCAAGGACAGGGGCTGAGGACGCAGGCAGGGGCCCCCTACAGCCTGGAGCCTCGGTGTGCGCGCTCCGCCTGGGTGCAGGCAGCTCAGCTCCCGCTCGCCCCGGAAGGTTCTTTTCCCGGGGTCTGCAGAGGTGGCGGTGGAGGCATCCGGGTGCCTGCCTGAGAAAAGAAAGCGGGGAGACCCCGAGACCCGGAGATCCCGAAATCCGGGGTCGCATCCCCCGCACAAAGCCGACCCGGCAGGCCTCCGCCCCAAGTTGCTGGAGCTGCGAGTTGGAAGAGGGTCATTTGCATGTGCGCAGAGCTGTCTTTTCTGTTCAGATTGAAATTGGTTAGGACAGAGAACCGTGTCTGAGCTAACCAAGTGGAACAGAATTCCCTATGGTCAAATTAAGTGATCTCTTTATTTCGCCATCCTGATTGAATAATCTTATCATTTTAAATAGAGAAGGTCTCCAAGGAATGTAAATAATATGAATGCCCACGGATTTGTATTTACTGAGCGTCTCCTACTCCTTCTCTTGGCATATAAAACACAGCAAGGAGCGGCAAGGTTAGCTCAAATGTTAACGCTATCAATTTTCTTCTGTAACATGCCCTGGGGGAGGAAAAAGAAAGGAAAGAGAAAGGAAAAGGAAAAAAAAGAAAAGAAAGCAGTTATGTATATGTGTTTGTTTGTGGCAAGGGAGTGTAGACCCGTCTTTCAGAAATTGTTTTTGTATTCCTTGGGTTGCTGGCTTTTCAAGAGAAAATTAATTTTTGGCCTTGACTGTCTTTTTGTTTTGCAGCGCACGGTGCAAAAGAACGCAAAGTACGTGTGTTTAGCAAATAAAAACTGCCCAGTGGACAAGCGGCGCAGGAATCGCTGTCAGTACTGCCGGTTCCAGAAGTGCCTGGCTGTGGGGATGGTCAAAGAAGGTAGGTCCGGGCGAGCGGCCCACTCCGAAGTCTGTGCCCTTGGAGAGCGCTGCCCCCACTCTAACCCCACTTTCTACAGACAGAGCCAGGGGTCTCCCGGCCCCCCCATCCGCGTCCGGCCTCCACACGGGCAGCTGCCTGCTTGCCCATCCTGCCCTAGAGAGAGCCGACAGGCTCTTCTCGTCTTTTAACTATACGACCCATTTGGAAGAAGACATAAAACAGCCCCGCGTTTTTTACGCTTCTCGTCAGTAAAGGCTTTACAAGCAGTGGGGCCCAGTGCCTCCCGGCCGCACTCCCCCCAGCTGCAGCCACCCCCGGGAGGGGCCAAGGAGGCAGCTGGGTCCCCCTAGGCCGGCGACACTAACCGGCTCTTTCTTTGCAGTGGTTCGCACGGACAGTTTAAAAGGCCGCCGAGGTCGTTTACCTTCCAAACCGAAGAGCCCACAGGAGCCCTCTCCCCCCTCGCCCCCGGTGAGTCTGATCAGTGCCCTCGTCAGGGCCCATGTCGACTCCAACCCGGCTATGACCAGCCTGGACTATTCCAGGGTAAGATGCTGGAGGGGGGTATCATGTGGACAAACCGACAGATGGGCAGGAACCCTCCCCACTCCCATCACTAACCCCCAGACTCAGGATAAAAGGAGGCAAGCAAGACTGTGTCCTCATAGCTCTGGGGAGAGCCACAGGAGGCGGGCAGACCCACAGACGAGTGTAGACAGGAGGACAGTGCAGCGGAAGGAAGAAGTGCTAGGCCAGGGTGGTCAAACCTCTTCGAGCCCCTTTCCCAGCACCACATACTCAGACGCTAATGCCTCTGATGGCCACACCAGAGGCTGCGTGAGAAGCCCCCACTAGGATGTATTCCTAACCTTCCACAGAGATGCTTTAATCCTCACCCTCTCTGGCACAGTCAGGGTGGGGGCTGCCTGCTTGGGGATCGGGGAAGGGAAGGACAGTGGGTCCCAGGAATAGCAGTGGGGTGGGGGATCAAGTGGTCAGAGTCTTCTTTTACCCCAGCTGTGAGGAATGGGAGGGCTTTAATTGGAGGAAGTATGTTGGGCAAACTCAGAAGTCACGGCAATTTTATTAAGATTTGCAAAGGGCGCCTCTGCTCGAGACCCACTCTGGGACTGGCATGAATACTAACACGTCAATTGTTTTGTGGAGATAAGAGTGAACGTTTCCCAGGGCTGGATGGCACTGTATTTAGTCTGTATGGAAATGGTAATTTACATATTTAAAGCAGCGACCTCATAGCACCATCCCTAATTGAATTAATTGCCCCGGAACATCTAATTTCCTTACTGGTCAGAGAGAGGTTTAATTGTTATAAAAACCTGGCTCCACTACTAGAAACGGGGTTAGCAATTTCACGGGTTATATATTTTAGAGAACCTCATTAAGTGCTTTTTAAAATGAAATTCCAGTTCCAGGCGAACCCTGACTATCAGATGAGTGGAGATGACACCCAGCATATCCAACAATTCTATGATCTCCTGACTGGCTCCATGGAGATCATCAGGGGCTGGGCCGAGAAGATTCCGGGCTTTGCTGACCTGCCCAAAGCTGACCAGGACCTGCTTTTTGAATCGGCTTTCTTAGAACTATTTGTGCTGCGATTAGCATACAGGTAACTGAGGAAGTAATCAGGGAGGTTGGGAAAGAAGGAAGAGAGCAATCAAGACAAGAAAAGAAAGAGGGAAAAGGAAATGAAAGGAAGGAAAGAGAGTGGTCAGAATAAGGGGAACAGAGGGATAGGATAATAGAAAAAGGTAGAGAAGGGAAGGAGTGAGCCCAGAAGTCTTGGATGAATGTCATGGAGGTGGGATAGGGGGCGTTCTTGATTGTTATGAAATTGAACCCTTTCAAGGTCTACTGGTCTACATTTTATTAACTCTTCGGTAATTAGGTGCCTCTTAAATCCCTCATTTATTGCTCTTCAAGTAATTAGTTGTTTAGCTTTTCTCTCTCTCTTTTTCTCCCCCCTCTCTCTCTTTGGTATTAATTGCAGGTCCAACCCAGTGGAGGGTAAACTCATCTTTTGCAATGGGGTGGTCTTGCACAGGTTGCAATGCGTTCGTGGCTTTGGGGAATGGATTGATTCCATTGTTGAATTCTCCTCCAACTTGCAGAACATGAACATCGACATTTCTGCTTTCTCCTGCATTGCTGCCCTGGCTATGGTCACAGGTCAGTACCATAAGCACAAGGCTCTTCTCCAAAACTGTCCAGCAGGATTTGTCCCAGTTTCCCCTTGCCTCCCATCTTCCTGGGTTTTGCCAGCTAGCTAACTGTTTTTCCCATTCTTCTTTTGTTTCTGATTGTGTTTTCTGCAGAGAGACATGGGCTCAAGGAACCCAAGAGAGTGGAAGAACTACAAAACAAGATTGTCAATTGTCTCAAAGACCACGTGACTTTCAATAATGGGGGTTTGAACCGCCCCAACTATTTGTCCAAACTGTTGGGGAAGCTCCCAGAACTCCGTACTCTTTGCACACAGGGTCTACAGCGCATTTTCTACCTGAAACTGGAAGACTTGGTACCACCGCCAGCAATAATTGACAAACTTTTTCTGGATACTTTACCTTTCTAGACCTCCTCCCATGCACTTCAAAGGAACTGGAAAGAACACCTAAAACTGTCCAGAGGGGGCAAGTCACAAGGGCAGAGATAACCCCTTGAGCTGTCTCAGCTCTAGCCATCCCACCCCTTCCATAAACCCCCAGCCCCTTGACCCTTAAAGGAAAACAAAAAAAAAAAACCACAAAACCAGAAAACAAAAACTGTTGCTATTTCCTAACCTGCAGGCAGAACCTGAAAGGGCATTTTGGCTCGGGGCATCCTGAATTTAGAACATGGACTACACACAATGCAGTGGTATAAACTTTTTATTATCAGTTTAAAAATCAGTTAAATGTTCAGGAGAAAGATTCCTAATGTATGATGGGAAATGTTTGGCCACATTTGGTTGTTGCAGTTAAGAGAAATGTTACACACACACACACACACACACACACACACACATCGTAAGGGGACCCATAAGTATTGCCCTTTAAAAGACTTCAAAGTTTTCTGCTGTAAAGAAAGCTGTAATATATAGTAAAACTAAATGTTACGTGGGTGGCATGAGTTGAAGAAGGCAAAGGCTTGTAAATTTACCCAATGCAGTTTGGCTTTTTAAATTATTTTGTGCCTATTTATGAATAAATATTACAAATTCTAAAAGATAAGTGTGTTTGCAAAAAAAAAATAAAAATATAACTACACAAAAAAGGGACCAGCATGTTGATTCTAGGTTGAAATGTTATAGGCACTTGCTACTTCAGTAATGTCTATATTATATAAATAGTATTTCAGACACTATGTAGTCTGTTAGATTTTATAAAGATTGGTAGTTATCTGAGCTTAAACATTTTCTCAATTGTAAAATAGGTGGGCACAAGTACTACACATCAGAAAATCCTGACAAAAGGGACACATAGTGTTTGTAACACCGTCCAACATTCCTTGTTTGTAAGTGTTGTATGTACCGTTGATGTTGATAAAAGAAAGTTTATATCTTGATTATTTTGTTGTCTAAAGCTAAACAAAACTTGCATGCAGCAGCTTTTGACTGTTTCCAGAGTGCTTATAATACACATAACTCCCTGGAAATTACTGAGCACTTTGAATTTTTTTGTTTTTTTTTAATGTCTAAAATTGTCAGTTAATATATTATTTTATGTTTGAGTAAGAATTTTAATATTGCCATTTTCTGTAGTATTTTTCTTTGTATATTTCTAGTATGGCACATGATATGAGTCACTGCCTTTTTTTCTATGGTGTATGACAGTTAGAGACACTGATTTTTTTTTCTGATAAATTCTTTCTTTGAGAAAGACAATTTTAATGTTTACAACAATAAACTATGTAAATGAACAGAACTTGGTCTTCTTTCTGGGTGAGGGAAAAGATAGCAATATACAATAGATAGAGTTGGAGTTTGATTTGGGATAGGTCACTTATTCAACACCTGAGTTTCAAACTGACAGCCTAGATTCTGTGCTGGCAAAAGGAACTGGGGGATTGAACTAATTTCCAGAGATTTCAGTTCAATATTTTCTCCTAATCAGAATTTTCCATTGTGGCAACCTACATTTATCAGAAGCAATCGAGAATATCTCCACTCTTCTGTTAAGTTGGCTGATAGGTGCAGCTTCCAGAGGGAAGTTCAGGAGGCCAAGCAGCTTTTGAACTTTTGCAAGGTCCAAAGTCTTGTCAAGTTTTTGTCTGGCACGATGTTTAGGAAATACCTTATTAAGATTCAGGAAGTCAACATGGATGTGAAGTATGCTGTAGTTAATCTCAGATTTTTCTAATTCTTCTACTTAACACTTGTGAAGAGTCGGTGGAAGGACAAGCATTCAGGGCCCTTTGGGCCTTGAGTCAGTGGTCTTTGACGTAGAGCAGAACTGTGAGGAGACATTTCTTAGGACTTTTTCTTCCATGGTTGGTGATGAGGTCCAGTTTGTAGTTTTATAATAATATTTCACCTTAAAAGTTTTCTCAAATAAATAATAAAATACCCGTTTGTCAGGTCCCAGGTCTGGTATAAGTAAGTTATATCACAGCCTCTAGGATTCCACAGCCTCAACTTTTATCAAGAAAGTAACTTTATGCTGTAGAAGCCGCTTCAGTCCGAGCTGCCTCTCAGCCCCAGGCCCTGCGCAGCTGTCCACTGAGTTTCGCCTCAGGACAGCTGTGACTTCATAGAGAGCCGGACATGGGGACCGCCTTCTCCACTGACCCCGGGGAATTCCCGACCTCGTTCGGGCCACTGAAATTTCCAGTATTATTGTTCTTAAACAACAGAGTTAGAACAGTAACTTACCTTGAGATTCCTCAGGTTATTTTTACTTTGCCTCCCCGCCCCTTTAAAAAGACGCGTTTTGCGGGTGGGTTAAAGAGAGAAAGCAGGTTTCCTTGTCATTGAGGTGGTTTTTAGGAGTGGCATTTCTCTGCAGGTAACTGAGGGGGAAAAGTGGGTGACCACATAAGAGATGAAATATAAGCGACATGTTCCCTTTCCTGGCTTGGTTGAATAGATGAGGCTTGCCTTTTTTATTGTCACAACTTCTCCAACCATCGCCGACACTAATAAGCAGAAGAACGCTCTTTGGAAATGCCGCAAGTCGGTAGAGCCGTCAGCCCTCACCTCCCAGGTGTCTGTAGCCAGACAATGACTTTCCGACTCAGAATCCCCGAGAGTTGAACCCAGAAAGGAACTCTGTTGCCGATTCTCCCTCAAGGAAGCCGTTGTGCATCACCCCAGGCCAAGAGGTGCCAGGTGGTGCGCCTCTCTCCCGAGACTTTGGGGTGAAAGGAGGGAGGGGTGGCCCTCTCCCAATGGCCGCGTGCGCACGGCACCGCCTCCGCATGCATTCAGTTGTCAAATCCAAGTTGCCGGGTGGCTAGTGCTTTTCTGCTTCACAGTTACTGACTCGCTTTCCAACTCCAGGCTGCGCGTCCGGGGAGTGAGGGTTGTGAGCCTCGCACGCATCTCCCCTGGATCTGCTGAGATCCGCGCCGCTGAGGACTTTTCCTGTCCCAGTCTTTCCAGGGGTAAAACTCCGGAAAAGCCACAGACACGCCGCATTGCAAAAGCGAGCCTTCGCATAAAACTTCTTTGGAAAGAGAGGAAAACTTTATGATGGGGGCCTCATTTCTCACTCCTCTCCCAACGTCCTTTTAAGAATGTCAGTTATTAGATCAACCGTAGGACTTGTATACATGTATATAAGCCAAACCAATGGACATGGACAACAGGGGGATGGGACCGTGAGTGTGCGGGGCGGGGGGGTAGGTTGGGGATTAATGGGGGGGAGGAGGACACATTTGTAATACCTTAACTAATAATAATAATAGTAAAAAAAGAATGTCAGTCATTGTGTATCGTTCCAGCGATGGAAATACATAATCATTGTTCCGAAGACTTGACCATACATTTTTCAGCCCAGGGAGAAGGTCTAATTTTAAATCTTCTGGACCCACTTTGAGTGGTTGCTTAGAGGGCCCTGACTTTATGGAGAGATGCCCTTAACTCAAAGCACAAAGCTGCGCTCCCACCTACTTGTTGGGCTCTGCCTCTCTGCGGTCTGACGGCCGCAGCGGATTCCCTAGGTGCCCAGGCTGCTCTCGCTCTGGCCTTCCATTTTGGGGGTGGGGAATCTCTGGTCCTGATTCTAACAAGAGAGAGATGCCTGGCTCAGGGAGCCGATAGCACCCTGCGATGGCAGCGGCACCCAACCACCCTGCCCCGTGTATTTCTTTGTGGTGCCTGACTCCATCCCTAGAGAGTTTGAGTGCCTTCTCCACTCAGAATACCCATCCTGAGCCTTACGGGGCACGTGTTCACAGAGTGCAAGGAGCCCGACAAAGAGACGCCGATATCCTGCCAACTTAAGAATGTCACTTGAAGGTTCAATTTCGCTCTGCCCAGAGAATGTTTTGGCTTTGCGGGCATCAGTGCGTCCACGCGGATATCCAATTAGCCAATTATTTTAAACCTACTCGGCAGCGGTGAATACTTTCAAGATGCAAACAGGTCTGGGAGGGAAGAGTTTTATTTCATTGTCCCATTTTAATCACAGAGGTTCCCGCTACAGGATCCATTTCCACCTCCCCCAGGTCCCGTAGAGGGTGGCGACCCCAGAGCACTTGTAGACGCCGCGCGCCTCCAGCATCCTGCCCGGCACCGCACCACGGCCGCTTCCCTTCCTATCCGCGGCGCGGCGGCGCGGAGGTGGCTGCCGAGAGTCAGGGCTGGGGGGTCTCCCGGGCGCGTCTCTCCTCTCTCAGTGAGAGAAGATGATCTGGAGGTCCTGTGTGCAGGAAGCCACCCCAAAAATGAAGGAGGGAGGTTCTATCATGGTGAGAGGGAAAATGAGGGTATCTAGTCCTGCGGATTTTAAAACTTTTAACAATTGAACAGAGTTATGGATGTCTAAGACATCCTTCTCTGAAAGGATTTTTAAGGCTTTTTAAATTTATTTTTTATATTTTGGCCCCCAACCTGTCCCCGCTCTCCAGGAACGGGAATTGTCGCTTCCTGGGCGCACCTGGGAATTTCTCTGCAATCCAAGCTTCCCGGGCATCCCTCTAGCCGGCACTTGCCTCAGTTTTTCCGTTTCAGAGCACGGATGGGGTTGGGGTGCAATCTTCCCTTTCTCCCCGTAGGTCTCAGCCACTACTAAGAAGCGCATCCGGTCGCAAGCGTCTTGGGGGAAGGATCTGCTTAGCTCTCGCCTCTGACAGCACTCACAGCAGCAAGAGCACGTCGCCCATAGCAGCATGTTCTGGGTTTGCGTTTCCCACAGCTGATCTTACTGGGAAACCGAGATATGAATTCCAAACAGGGCCGTCTTTTTTGAAAGTAATTCGTTCTTAATAATAAAAGAAGCACACAGCACCCGATTTTCATTTTTTTTACTTTTTACTAAAAACACCAAATTGGATGTTACACGTAACCGTGTAGGATGGCGAAGCTGTCATTTCAAGCCATTTTCCCTTAGCGAGTTTCCTGAGCGCGGCTGGAAACGACCGCTGGAGTCTGCAAGGTCTTTCCTTCGACCTTGACTTTGCGTTTCCTAAGGGGAAGTCCGGCGTGCGCCGAGTGCGCCGGGCGTAAGGAGAGCCACATCCCTGGTGCCACACTCCGACGTGAGCTCTGGGCCCAACAGAAGGTGGCGGAAAACTCCGGGGAGCCGTGCTCTCACCTCTTTCGCCCAGCCCCACGCCTTCTCACTCCCCACTGCCCACTGCCACTCCCCACTCGGCAGTGGTGTCTGATTGCTGAGGCCCCAAGATCACTGGAGAGGACGTGTGTCCATTTGTGGGCGGGCTGGGAGCGCAAGAGGAGACGCAAGCGCCCTGCTCTGCTCATGGCGTGTCGGAGACCGAGAGTTTGACTCGGCAGGTCGCGCCAGGAGACTTTGCCGAGGGAGCTCGGGAGCAATTAGGAAGAAAACGCCGGGTTAACTCTGTTTCCTCTGTTTCCAGCCCTGCCCACTCCAGCTGTTGCCTGCTTCTTTCCCAACTGTTCTAGGTCCCCCGGGGCCAAAGGCGGCAACAGGTTCCAGTCGTGGTCTGGCCAGGTCCTGTGCGTCAGGGCGCGAGCACGTGCAGCCCAGGGTGCCCCTGATTTTCCTGCACCCACTGATCAGTGCTCAGTCTCGGGTTCCCCGAGGCGTGAGAGGGGTTGGAACTCCATGTGCACCACACTACGGAAAATATTTTTGTTTTTTCCCCTCTAGTTGTGGGCGGGGCGAACAGGCACCAGGGCACGAGTTGGAGGCGCGTCCCAACTGCGGGAAGGGCTGGGAGAGGGGCCCATGTACCCAGGCCACACGTGTGCCTTGTGCTCCAGCCCGCAGCTCCGAGGAGAGGTAGCGCGCATCCGGGCCCTGCTTTCAGGTCTCCTGGCAACACGTGTTGGTCGTCCTAGACCTAGGCCCACGCGCACCAGAGGTAGTGACTCGTCAAGTGGCCAAAAGAGTGGTGCGCCGGGTGGGGGAGGAGCAGCCAGTCCTGTTATCCTCCTGCCCAGGCGCACTCTTTTCTCCAGTGAAGACACGGCTGCGGGACAGGGCTTAGTCCCGCTCTGTGTGTCCTGCTCAGCTGGACTAGACACAACACCGAGCAGGGACCAGGTTCCTTGGAGAGATGGGTTTCTGCACCCCCACCGCCCCTCATCACTCTCACTCTTGTGTCTTTATATTTCTATCTTTATATTTACAGAAACTCGGATTTCCAGGATATTCCCCACCTGTCATATCACATACAGTGCCTGGGTTTCTTTCAGAGACTTCCCGGGGTTAGTAGAGGGTGGCCCACGGGCTGCTGTGCATGTTCTCCATGGGGTGCTACAGGGACTGCCAGAGGGACTGGATCCGCTAAGAGGTTCTGCCTCTGGAAGCTTGCAGGAGAGGACTGCGTTGACTATGTCATGTTAAATTGGGCTTTAGAAAAGGGTGCGGGGTAGAGAGAGGGAAGATGCTCCCTCAGTAGGCTGCAAGTAGGCCAGTGTTTTTCAAACTGAGGGTCCTGACCCATTAGTGATTTGCAAAATCAATATAATGGGTTGTGATCATACTTTTCTTTCAGAGAAATAAACCGACAGAATAGAAAACATGAGTGCTTTGCATAGAGTAGCTAAAATATAAATAGTCTTAGCATTGTTCTCTGAAACTTTTCTTGGGCCACAGTATAAAATATATTTATGAGTGTTGGGCCCCAGTCAAAAGGTTGGAGGGTCACTGATGACTACCCAGACTGTGCTGGAAATGAAGGAGAGGGGCTGCTGATAAGGGAATTTTAGAAATGTAATTCTGTGATCAGTCTTGGGCATGTGCCCTGACTGGGAATCTAATCCAACTTCCTGGTTCATAGGTCAATGCTCAACCACTGAGCCATGTCTGCTGGAAGGATTCTATATCTCTTTATCCTCTGGCTTGTTATGTGCTTGGACCTTTGCTAGGTATCCCAAGAAAGGGCCAGGGTACAGGCATGTAAAGCCACCTTCTTTACCTTTCCCTTGGCAACCTAGTACCTGGGAAGAGAGTGACCGGTGATGATGTTCATGGGGGAAGCTAGAGAGAAGGGAGGGCAGTGAATGGCACATTGTCCTCTCACCATATGCTAGTCATTCTCATCTATATGGTATTGCCCACGATAAGGAAAGAAGCAAAAGCTTTAGAAGGAAATAGGTAGAGATAGGGATGGATAAACATAATGGATTATACTGCCAATGATCATATGAGTGGCGACTGAGGAGATGGAAGGAGAAGGGGTAAAAACAGAGGGGTTTCTTTAATCAGAGTACTAGAATTGAAGGCATGGAAGGTAAGGACTAAAGTGTCCTAGAAATACAGGATTCCAGGGCATCAACAATAGTGTGGATGGGCTTCAAGAAAAGAAGAGAGATAAGTAACAGCAGATAAAAAGGGCACATAAGGTGCAAGGGGTAGGTGGGCAGATATGAGATGAAAGCTGTATGTGGAGGCTACAGTGGAAAGTCTATGTAACATGTTAGGTGGCTTGGGGACCTCACAGGAATTTCAAGTTGTCACAAAAGAATTAAAAGGAACAAAACCACTGGAACGGTTCATCCCATGTTGTCCCAATTCTAGCTGAAGGGCTGTGAAAGAGGGCCTGTTTCCTAAGGGGGCTGCCATCTCCACACAGGGGTGGTGTAGATGCCAAAGATTTGGGCCAGTGTGAAGGTCAGAGCCAGGTGGCATAAGAAGCCAACTTCCACGGTTTCTGGGGTTCCCCCATCACAATAACTCCAGCCTGCCATAGGTTGCAAGGCTGGATTGCATTTCATGTAATCCTCTCAACTCCAGTCTGTGAGGTTCAAATTATTGCTTCCATTTTACAAATGAGGAGATGAGGCTTAAAGCTGTTGTTAAATGTCTTGGCCTGTAAAGTAGGTGGGAAAGTGGAATTTGAACTCAGAACCAGGGCATGTAAGTCCAACGGCCTTGCTTTTGCCCTACTTGGTGCAGGATTGTATCTTTCTCCACCACTCCTGCAGAAACTGACTATGGGTTTCTTTTATTTATTTCTTTAAATATATTTTTTATTGATTTCAAAGAGGAAGGTAGAGGGAGAGAGAGATAGAAACATCAATGAGGAGAGAGCATCATTGATTGGCTGCCTCCTGTATGCCCCTTGCTGGGGATCAAGCCCGCAACCCAGGTATGTGCCCTTGACCGGAATTGAACCAGGGACCCTTCAGTCTGCAGGCTGATGTTCTATCCACTGAGCCAAACCGGCCAGGGCTGATTATAGGTTTCTGCAGAGAGTTGAGGACATTGTCTCAGGAGTGTTCAGACTCCTATCATAGGGGGTAGTGATAATAGTATATTGCTCTTGTTACTTTTAAAAAGAGAATAACACTTCTCTTAGATTGCTTTTTGTAATAAATGCTTGGAGTTGGGGTTGCATGCTTACTGCTCAAGAAAAGAATGGGAATGTGATTGTCACATGTGTTTTTGTCACTGAAAAAGTCGTATTAAAGGTAGTAAAGAGAAAAAGAAGTTTTTCCTCTTCAAGCTGTTTGAATTTTCTTAATCATTTGATTTTTAGCCAGCTTCTCGGTTTCCTATAAGGTACCCCAAACTGCACATCAGCAAGTTCACAGCCTGGAACAGACCACTTTGTAAATGGCTGTGCACGAGCCATTTTCTCTTCCTTTCTATTTCTCCTGTTTTTGTGGCCTACAATGTTTAACTCTAATTCACATCTTAAAAGCTACTCTCACAATCTACCTAATGGCATAAATAGATTTTACTTCGTGTCAAGCTGAGAGTAATATTTCTTCAGGAGACGATCTGCGTCTAACTTGGCGTGGTCAAAGGGTTGCAAAAATAGTCTAATTATATTACAAAATTTATTGGAATATACACACTTGACAAACAAAATATGGTGGATTTAGGTCAGCTGTTTGCTTATACAATAGATTTTGCTCGTCTCTGACATTTAATTTAAGCTTCTCTTATCTCAGTGCAGGGAATAGGATAAGTATGTTCTACATGTGTTATGCTTCTTGTTTTTATAAAACTCACTTGTCTGCAGCTATCCGGAAATAATTCATAAGCAGCGACTTACAGACAAGGAAGCATTGTGAGGGGCTCTGAAAGTGCCTTTCGGACGTGAAGTTCTGAAAAGTTGAATTATGGAGACCCTAACAGGGGCGTTCAGTTTTGAGGAATGTAGATAGCTACATTTGCTTTCTCCGTCTTTTGCTTAATGATCTCCCCCACATCCTGAATTGATACAGCTAAAAACAAGCTTCCAGAGATCCATAATGACCCTATTTGATGCGAAGAATCTGTGTTTTGTGGAATGGTCCTGCTCTCAGCAGAAGTGTGTATGGACCACAAGCATGGAAACAGCATCAAAAGCATGAGACACACCAGTGCCTTATTTTTAATATACCTAAGAATAATCAAGTCAGCTGCTGTAAAACCTGCACTTGCAGATGTGTGAGCCCTAAGTAACCTTTACAATTGGTCATGGTATGGTGGGAGATGTTGGTATTCATGAGTGTTTTGACATGCTTGACATTTCATGTATGGTGTGTACTGCTCTGTCTTTCATTCTCACCCCCTCAATAGTTCCCGTTTTCTCCCTGAAATGCACCTTTTGGTGTTTATATTTGGGGTTTAAGAATCTGCTTATTGGATGAATGATTTGTTGGTATTTATGCAAATAATGATTTAATGAGTTAGGCTATGACTGCTTTCCATGGTATGGCCCGAAGAAGAGGGTTCTATTTAAATAGAGATGATTTTATTTTTATTTTTTAATTTTAAAAAATATTTTTATTGATTTCAGAAAGGAAGGGCTATGGAGAGAGACATTGAAACATCAATGATGAAAGAGAATCACGTCCCCCAATTGGAGATCAAGCCCGCAACCCAGGCATATGCCCTTGACCAGAATTGAACCTGGGCCCCTCCAGTCTGCAGGCCGATGCTCTATCCACTGAGCCAAACCAGTTAGGGCTGGCTTTTAGTTTTTAAAGAAAGATATATGATAAAATATATTTGATACATGTCAAACATATAAATTTGCTATTGTCCTGGATTAGCAAATAAGGAAAATAAGGAAAAGCAATTCTGTGGAATTATGCTCTTAGAAGCTGAGGAATTTATGTACTAGAATCTAATGTAATGAATATAGGTTTTGAAATCAGTCTGAGTAGCCTTTAAAATTGTCCCTTATTCAGCCCTAACCGGTTTGCTCAGTGGATAGAGCATTGGCCTGTGGACTGAAGGGTCCCAGGTTCGATTCCAGTCAAGGGCATGTACCTGGGTTGCGGGCACATCCCCAGTGGGAGGTGTGCAGGAGGTAGCTGATTGATGTTTCTCTCTCATTGATGTTTCTAACTCTTTACCCCTCTCCCTTCCTCTCTGTAAAAAGTTAATAAAATATATTAAAAAATCGTCCTTTATTCACTTATTTTTGAAAGTGAAAAAGTCCCTAGTAGGGAATTGACAATTGAACTGAGAAATCTGGGTGGCCTTGAGGTAAGTATATTGTACAAAAATACATGCTTAAATATATATAGAATCGGAGACTACAACAGCATTCTGTGAATAAGATAACGGCTTGATACTGTGGTCATCTTCCCTTAGTACCATCTTCTACATCAGTTCTCCAGATGAAACTCAGTAAATGAGTTCAAAAGAATTAGCTAATCTTTGGTGAGACATTTTCTTTGAATTTATGAATATCATGTTGCTAAAAGAGTGTTGGAAAAGGCAACCACTTTGACTGAAAAGCATTTGCTCCCACTTTTTGCCTTGTGGGCCAAACATGAGTGCTACCCAAAGTCTGTTCTAATGTCTATGGAGACGTGTCTAAGGAGAAATGTGGCTGAAAGTTTTAAAACTCAGAACTAATAAGTTGCTCATTACCATTTCCCTCTTTAAAGCCGGTGTTGCTAGTCACCTGGCTTCTCTTTAAATGCTATTCTCTTTAAGATGATAACTGACTCTAAGGCTTTGACATTTTTCTGTCCCAGATATTTCTCCTGTTTTTAATCTCTACCTGTTGTCATATGCCAGGACAGCACCGTACTTCCGGGTGGGAGGACAAAGGGGCAACTTTCTCTGTCTCGGGTGTCAGGGCTGCTTTGCCTCTGGAGTGGAAATTTTATGTGCACTTTCCTTTGTACCTTCTCCCTGAAGACGAACACATCACCTCTGTGACATACATGCTAACTGTGGCCTGGGGTTTGACAAGAATACCATAACTTCGCCTTCAGTTAGCACAAGTATTTAATGTTGCATCTTGGAATTCAAATAGTAGCCAGAGACCAGGTTGCACATACCATCTACCAGTTTCTCTTCTTGAATAACAAAGCCTTAGGTCGTTCACATCCCTTTGAGGATCTTCCTGAGAAAAATTTCATTTAGAAAACACACAACAGGAAGCTTTAACATCGAAGGTGCACTGCTGTTCTTTTAAGAATATTATTTTGATTTGTAGGGCGATGTGAATGATTGTAGTCTGACACTAACAAGACTGTGAACCTCATTTCTAATGTTATGACTTAGGTAAAGATGCAAGGGTTATTTTTCTTGGAGGTGCAGTGTTTTGTATGCTTAACATTGCTTTCATCAAAATATGTACTGTTGACTCATTCATTACATTTCTTGTATGTACTTAACTGAGAAGCAGAAAAAGAAAATCAAGAGCTTGTCTTTTCTTGAGTTAATTTCCCTTAACATGTATTCAAAATAAGCATTCCAAGGTAGCATACTATAAAGTAGTTATAAAATTTGATGATTATAGGGAAATTGGTGTGGGTGAGAAATGCATCATTCATTAGATTGCAAGTAGCAGTGTCTGATATAGAAAAGGCAAGGTACTATAAACAAGAAGCTGTAAATAAGCATTTTCTTTTGCTTTTCTGTAACTAGAATACAAATACTTGCATTATGTAGACATATTCATAAATTTTGATGATAACTTAGTGAAACAGGACCATAAATATGAAAAGTAGGCGTATTATTAAATGTATATGATTTTGCAATGAACACTTATTATTTTTAAAAGTCTGTGTTCCTATGGCTTTCACTTAGAGAAATCAATCTCCCAGTGCTATGAATAGCTTAATCATTTTCCCCCCCTCCAGCTAATAGCAGTAACTTCCCAAACTGAAGACTGAACCACAGCAGTCAAACTTAACAACTGTTTGATCAAATTGCAAAACTGGTGACTAAAAGGAACATGAACCTCATGATACATTTTCACAAAATCTTATCTGAAATCTTATTCAAATTAACATGAACACTGTCAGATGTGCTGAAAATTCATAAATTACATGAAATTAAATCAACTGCTGTCTGGCAATAAGCTGACTGATGTGGAATGATTCAGTAGGGGGTCTGTCATAAGGTTTTTATTTAACCTTATTATTAATAATTCTTATAATGGGCAAAGATCATATTAGTGCTCTTTGGTACTGAATGGAGAACTTGGTGAGACTGGAGACATACAGTGGCACAAAGAGAGGACAGGCATCCAGGGAGAAAATACAACTTCGCAGCTGAGAGTGATGAAAGCAAATATGTCTCAGCAGAACAAATTTGACATATGGAGTATCCATGCCAGAGAAATATTTGTGAAATGATAATGCTTGGCATCAAGGCTAGATTAAAAATTGGGTAAAAACACTCAATGTAAAATTAGAGCCAAAAAACTTTTTTTTTTTTTAAGCCCATGGAGTTCTCACCACCAGAACAAGAGAAGTGCTAATCTTTCTCCGAGGAAAGCATTGCCTAGGCAGTGCCAGGATCCTGCATGCCGTCCAGAACTTCCTAGCACCGGAGGGATGTTGACAAATTGGGCAGATTTCAGAGAACCACAGCAAAAATGATAAAGGGCTGAAGCAATTGACTTATGAGGCAAGATTAAAAGAACCAATTATGTGTTGCTTACCTAAACAAGACAAGCAGTAGAGGGGGAGGAGAGACAAGAAACCATGTGTGATTATTTGAAGAGTGTAAATACCAAGGTAGGAGATGAATTGTTTAGATTGGTCCAAGGTGGCAATAACTCAGAGGAGGAGAAGAAGTAAAGAGGAATTTGGTAGATTCCCAGAAAAATGATGTGAAATGATGTTGTTTGTAAAATAATAGCAGCAATTTTGAGGAGTTAGTAAACTATATTACTTAATTTTTTAAATGCATAAAAGGTTGCTTATTTATTACCAGGAAAACTTTTAGATGAGAAGGAAGAAAAGGAGGAAAAAAACCCAATAGTGTACTTCAATTTAGAACATCTTTATAGGTAGTTTAAATTAAATATGGCATATTCAAATAAAGGCCAGAGTGAATCTTAAATTAAGCTATCCAAAAAATAGCTCCATGTCTATTTTCATAGGTCTTAGCACTAGGTCTACCCTTGACCATATATTCTGTAGTAGGGTAATCTCACTTTGGTCAATGTAAGAAGAGGATTTTAATGTTTTCTCTTAAAGAATATTCCTGTCATGGAATTGTGCTCCTCATGATGGAAGTGATGTTGATGGAACTCAGCCCAGTATCAAATTGATAAAAGAAGTGAGAAGTGTTCTCACTTGTCTTTTATTAGTATTTTTTCTGGCATGCCCCTCTGAAATCTGGCTCAGCTTGGAAGGGAAAAGTATAACTGGAACGCAGTGGCCACTTTAAAATATAATAAGCACGGGAGTGAGGGAAAGGATATTACAAAGCACGCTGCTCTAAAAGACAAGCAAAGAAAAAGATTTCTCCCAGTATCAACGAGAAATAGAAATGGATCTAAAAACATTGACGGCAAGATGAAAACAAGGAAGACGCAAACTCAAGGCTATAGGATCTCCTGCCTTCTCTTAGTGAGAGAGTCATTTTCCTGTGCTGGAAGATGCAGCATGGGAGGTAGAGGGATGCAGAAGGAGAATCTCATTAACATGAGCTCTCCACTCCCCATGCACTTTGAAAAGGCTGCTGAGGAGCCAACATATGCAGGCTTCCAGGGCGTGCATGCTGCAGAAGGCTGCGTGTAATTATTTCTGGATAGGATCCTGTGTAGGACTCCCTGATAATACTGCCTTATAGTCTGTATCTGAACTGATATTTCCTATACGTATAATTTCAGCTTAAAACAGTGAGGTATCATCCTCGGGGGAGCACACAGGTATTTTCTCGTAAGCGGTGTAGTAAACGTTGATATCTGAACTCTGGCGGATTTACTGTGCTGATTAGAATAAAGGAAAGAAAAAGACCACCACAATTTGTTTCTACCTTTTTTGTTTTGGGAGGGGGGATGTTGTTTATAGCCAGTGCATGATAGCTTGTGTCAATTATAGGCAATTGGCTCTCTCTGGAGTATTTTTAATTTCTAATAGGTGTGTTTGATGCCAAAACTTGACACATACTTGCAGTTTCAAGATGACATATAGAGCGTCTGCGTGGCATCCTCTTCCTCTCCTGCAGGAGATCCCAGTTGGTGTTCTTTATTACAATTATTTCTTTAAAAATGCATTGCCCTAATAAAAGTCAATAAACTTTATTTACTAGGCAGTTTTATTAAGTGGAGAGGATGTTATATGATTTCAGGAGTTTTTTTTTTTTGTAAATGGTTATAATTTCTGTTTTTTATTTTAGCAAACTCTTCAGCCGAGAGATTTAATTTAATCATTTTGCCTTAAAAGCGATAGCAAAGAGATTACACAGGTAAACTATGCTGTAAGCAAACATTTATAATTGCTAAACTGCTTTACTTTTGTTTCTGTGTTAATGACTTAGTGGAAAAATGACCTTATTTTTGCACAAAAATTAAAGTAAACAAATCTGCTATCATTGACTTTTTTCATGTAAAACTAATGATAAACTTTTCTAACAAGAAACATTTCTGCTGTAAGTAATTGTGCACTTAAAAATACCAGCGTGGGTAAAGGAGGAGGTTGGTTTTTGTTTTCAGTTTTATGATGAGCTTATTTCAAGCATTCTTAACTCTTCGGATCATTTAAAGAAATGTTGAATTTTGGATTACCATATTTACAGTGCTTATACCTACATTCTAAAATTGTTTAATGGCCAAGCCTTTTTATTATTCTAATTTATTCCATAACCAAAAATTTGTTGTGATACTGAGTTATAAAAAATAACTACTTTTTCCTTTTTATCTTGTAATGGCTCCAATGTGGAAGCTTAGTCTAAACCCTTCAATTTTCCTGTTAAAACTTTTGTTCAGTTTAATCTTTACATTATTTTGAGCTTAGGTTTTTGACCACAAAAATTTTTAAAGTGAACATGCATTGTTTTTTTTTTTTTTGCCTGTGGATCCTTTCTGCCCGTCTTTTGAAAGTATGGGACAAGGCCAATCAGGATGAAAGGACCTTATTAAGGAAGCGGAGTCTTATGCAAGGAGACTGTATAAATGAGTTGTCTAGAACCTTTCAAACTCACTACATTATTGTACACCATAACCAATTTTCTTTGGGTTCAAGAACATTATTATTAACTATAACATAACTTGGTGTGGTATTTATAATGTCTACTTTGTAAATTAGATTTATTTTGAGACAGCAATTTCTACCTTCTTAGTTGAATACTTACTTTTTTATAGGATAATAAAGTGATAAAGCTTAAGGTGGCTTCACAAATTGACTAAGGCTGTCTTCTCTTGCTTCCCTTGCATGTCAAAGACAATATTCCATTTTATCTCCAACTGAACAAAGAGTATCGTATCATGGGATGGGGTTCTGAAAAAGATTTTATGAGCACTTCAATATTTAGAGGCTTACTGCTTTTCGTATGCCATTCAAATAAATGAAAGATTTATCTTTAGATAAATTTCTGGGACCTAGTGAAAATTCGTAGACACTCAAGTGTTCTATCCCATAGTGCATTAACACATTTATATTCCAGATAAACATCTCAGAAATGACTGTTTTTAGACCCATTTTAGGAAGGGCATATTTTGCACATAAAATATTATGATACAGTGACAGAATATTATAGCATTTAGTGAATGATTTAGTGACTAATTTCCCAAGTATTTTTAGGTTGCCAAGTGTATCTAAATTACATTATGTACATTTGGCTGACTTATACAGAATGTATTTATTTATAGAAAAAGTAGCTTTTTTGAAGTGATTCTTTAGCATATGTGAATAACTTCAATTGATTTTTTTCGCAAGGAATAAGATGTCTTTGAGTTGGTGTGACTATGAAAGTTTTTGACAATGGTAAGCTTTGTTGCTTATCACTTTTGTTGTGGATTTATAAATAATGACTTATGTTCTAAAGATGTGCACAATGCGTAGGAAATGCTTGAGAGAATAGACCTATATTATTACATATAGAGATATTAAATTGCTATGACACTAATTAGGGCATAAATAATGGCATACCTAACCAAAGGCAAGCAAAACATTTGTTTGGCAATTAAAATAGAACTTATTTCTTTATAGGTTCGAAGTTAGTCTGTTTAAAACAAGCTAGGTGTATGGAAATAGAATGTGTTAACATCATCAATAGGACAAAACCTTGTTTTAGAGCTTTTTTATTTTTCCTAAGTGTATACAATAGTCAGTTTACAGGTCTTACTCCCCTTGTTCTTTTCTATTTGGGGTTTTTAAGGGAAGAATTAACCTAGTTTATGCTGATGTCAGGAATGGTGACTTTATAATTTTTTAGGAGTATGCTGGGCAACCATTTTGAAAACTTGTATTTAAATAGGGACATTGACTAAATGCAAGATAATAGTTATTCCATAACTTCAGAATCAAATGCATTGTATTATATACAAGATAGAGGGAGATTCCTGGTACTCTGTGTGAGCACTGAAATAAAAGCAGTGATAATTGGTAAGCAACTGAACATCTATGTTTGTTGAACATTGCCAACTACTGCATGTTCCCTTGGACAATTTATCTATTTTATCAATGCCTCAATGTACCCATCTGTAAATGAGAGAAAAATACCCAGGTACATGATAATCCCCAGTAAGTTATTATTATTTTTATTACTGCTATATTACTGGGCTCTGAGAAGATAAATATATTTTATTTCAATTTCACCTTCCCCTCTATTTAATTTTGCAGTTGTATTTGGTGGTTTGTAATGCTGTTCAGTGTGAAGGGCCTCTTCTGGTTTCATTTACTGGACCAATCTTTTTCTTTTATTTTTAGATATATTTTTATTGATTTCAGAGAGGAAGGGAGAGGGAGAGAGAGATAGAAACATCAACGATGAGAGAGAATTATTGATCAGTTGCCTCCTGCATGCCCCCACTGGGGATTGAGCCCACAACCCAGGCATGTGCTCTGACTGGGAATCGAACCATGACCTCTTGGTTCATAGGTTGTCGCTCAACCACTGAGCCGAGCTGGCCAGGCTAGTGGACAAGTCTTGATGACAAATTCTCTATGTGCAAGTACAGGAATGCTGAGAATACAAAGAAGAAAATCCATAGTCATTGCCTTCAGGTCTCTTACAGTCTAATAAGAAAAACATACCAGAAAAAGAAACACTTTTCAGCACCATATGTTAATAGCTCCTATGAACCATATGTTGGGATAGAGTGCCCAAGAAAGCTGAGAACATCTTCTCTTTTGCAGAAAGTTTAGGAGTTTACTTCTACAACAAAAAAAGGAATGCAAGATTAAAGGCATATACTATGAAAAGGCTTGGAATTTTTTTTTTAAATGCTGGTATATAAAATTCAAGATAGGGTATTGGGAGGTGATTAGTTAGATTGATATTCAGAACCTGGATTCTGTAAAGCCATACAAAGGAATTTATATTCTATATTTTGACCAATAGGCAATAGGCAGAAATTAATTAAATTTCAACTAGGAAATAAAATCACCTGATTAAGTTTTTATAAAGATCACGTTAACTACATAGGATGAATCGAGGATGAGAAGTTGACAGAAGAACTAGGGAGACTGCCTAGGAGGATGTTGTAGACATTTAGATGGGTACGTAAGTTAAGGCAGTGACAGTGGTTATCCGGGGAAGGAGCATGCATCTAGGAGATGCTTTGGTTGGGGGTGGGGGAGACACGTCTGGTCTAGGGCCATAAAAGGCCAGCAAAATCATTAGGTCTGGCCCTGCAAGAGGGACTCGAAAGTCAATAAATCTAGGAGCTCTCTGCATAGCAACATACATTTATATTAATTGAATTATATTAAGTAAATACTGTTATAAATATCCAAATGGCCCTTGGCAGAAAAAAGGTTCCTGCCCCTGCTTTAGAGGAAACTTGGAAATAACTTGGAAATGGACTAATACATATGTCTGGCTATGGTAAATCTCTAGGATATAATGTTAAGAATAATAAATAGCTATGTAGCATGTGTAATATGATCTCAGTATATGCATTTATAAATGATATTATTCTATGCATGTGTCGCATATAATGCTTCATACGTACGTATAATGCATAGACAACCTAATGTTGCTATCCCCATTTGACAGTGGTTAGTGATGGGGAGGAGTATAGGACAAAGAGAAGATGAAGAAACTTTTCCACTTTATTATATAGACTCCTACATTGACATCCCTACCGTCCACCCCAACCATAGGGACCATGTCCTCATGTATGAGGTTGCAAATAAAAGAAACCCCACAACTAATTTTTTCATTATCAAATGAAATTAACCAAGAGAAATCCAACCCTCATTTTAATCCTGTGGGTTTAATATATTTTCTTCCACTGTAATCTATAGCTTGAAAAGTGTGAATATCCTAGTTTGAGAAATAGTTTTATAGTTGTGCAACAAGCTGTACTTTATTTCTGATTGTTTTATACTTTATTAATTGAAAACATATTTGTCACATTGTTTTCTAACATTTTCCGCTTTTCTTGAAGAATTCATAAAGTATAGAGTACAAAGAAGATCATTTATCAAGATTGATTCAACAGCCTTTGGCTGTGAGAGTCTCAAGGAATGACTGATAATTAATTTTCTTTAGTGAGAAGAGAGAAGCAAATAAGGATACATCAGCTACCACATAGGTGAGTCAATCTATGATCAAGAGGTACATTTCTTTTTTCTGTGAATGACTAACTTAGTTTTCTTTTATTTTTATACTATGTAGAAGAATAAATAGTATATGAATACTTCAAGTTTGTAACATCCTTGAAAAGTTTACAGAAAAGGAAAATATTTGCACATAAACCATATCTAAATTAAAAATATATTTAATATAAAGAATATAAATTTATTCAATAATAGGTCATGGAAAAAATACCTGTCCTTTGTAACAAGCTGTATTTCCCACTCCTAGGAATATATCCTAAGAAACCAGAAACACCAATCAGAAAGGATATATGCACGCCTATGTTCATAGCAGCACAATTCACCATAGCTAAGATCTGGAAACAGCCTAACCAAAGGACTTGTATGCATGCATATAAGCCTAACCAATGGACATAAGACACTGGGGAATAGGGGAGGCTAGGGGACTGTCTAGGGCGGGGAAAAAAATGGACACATATGTAATACCCTTTGTAATGAAAAATAAAATTTGAAAAAAAAAAAAAAACCAAAAAAAGAAGACAAGAATTTTAAGGGACCTTGGTATTCTTTTCTCTCATCATGAAGAGCTTGTTGAGAGCACTTGATCCTGATGTCACCTGTTTTCTTTAAGAAGAGACCCATTCAGGGTTCTTTGTATCAACTCTCAGCTTCAGACTCTAAGTTCAATTTGGGGTTTGTCATCCTATCTAATAAAGAGGTAATATGCAAATTGACCATCACTCCAACACACAAGATGGCTGCCCCCATGTGGACACAAGATGGCCACCACAAGATGGCCAGCAGGGGAGGGCAGTTAGGGGTGACCAGGCCTGCAGGGGAGGATAGTTGGGGGACACCCAGGCCTGCAGGGGAGGGTGTTGAGAGGGGGGGACCAGGCCTGCACGGGAGGGCAGTTGGGAGGGACAAGGCCTTCAGGGGAGGGCAGTTGGGAAGGACCAGGCCAGCAGGGGAGGGCAGTTAGGGGTGACCAGGCTGGCAAGCGAAGGGATTTAGGGGCAATTGGGCCAGCATGGGAGCAGTTAGGCATCAATCAGGCCAGCAGGGGAATGGTTAGGGGGTGATCAGGCTGGCAGGCAGGAGTAGTTAGGGGCAATCAGGTAGGCAGGCAGGTGAGAGGTTGGGAGCCAGCAGTCCTGAATTGCGAGAGGGATGTCCAACTGAAATAGGGGATCGGGCCTACATGGGCAGTCAGATATCCCTCAAGGGGTCCCAAATTGGAGAGGGTGCAGGCTGGGCTGAGGGACAACCCCACCCTAGTGCACAAATTTCGTGCACTGGGCCTCTAGCATATATATATATATATATCGCTGCTGATAAATCTTATGCACAGGTAACCCCAAACCACAATGTAGTGATGTGTTCTGATTTTAAAGGCAGTTCTGGGTGTCCAGGTTGCCTTTTAAAGTATCAGATTGCATGGTCCACTTGAGGGCTATGAATTCTTCTATAGACAGATGTTTATGGAATATGACCTTTTTTTTAATTTTTGCATGTCATGATTGTCCTTCTGAAGTTTCTGTTAAGGTAAGAAAAAAAAAACCAGGCGTGTGGCCTGTTCAGGGAGAAAAAAATTAATTGTTACTCCTAAACTATTTTATTCCTCCATCAAGAAATGTCCATTTTCTGGGGGGTAGGGGAGGCCAGGGGATTGTCAAGGGTGGGAGGAGGGGAAGGAGACATATGTAATACTCTTTGTAATACTTTAAGCAATTAAAAAAAAAGAAATGTCCATTTTATGCCATTCTTCTTTTTCAAGTAAATGCTTAATTTCTGAAATAAGAAAAAAACATACATGCCCTAATAAAAAACAATATATTTAAATTATGATCTTTTATGTAAGAGGAAGAGTATATAAATATTGATGTAGATAAAATATAGCTCATATTAAAAACAAGCATTTGGTTTTGAAAGAATTAGAAAACACAATAGATTCAGCAAAAGTAAGAATTTTACTATTTACAATAATAGATGTGCATAAATCACTATTGCATGGAGGTGTGTTAAGCACTCAAGTATGGTTAGAAAGATGCCACTATGTCTATGGAAATTATACACTTTTCTATTTCATTGGCATTTTATTTATATATTTATATTTTATTGAAAACTTTTGGTGAAAACAAATATAATGTCTATTGTTAAAAATCAAGTCTTTGCAGTTGCCTAATGTATCTGTTTCAAAGTTATAAATATTTACCAAAGAAAGAATCAATCTCTAATCAAAATAAATTATAATTCAGGAACAAGATAATATCATGCTTAGAAATTAACAATCAAAAAATCAGAGAAAAGAGCCATCATTGAAACCCTTGTTGAGTAACCTGCATTTTTTCTTATTGATTCCAACCCAATAAAGAATTTGTACCTAGAATTATTCTTTTGAATAATAGATTAGCTAAAGAGTCTTGAAGTTTTTCTTTTTGATCCTCACAAAGAATTGGTTAGCCAATTCATAAAATGCTGCTCACTCAGAGCTCCCTGTAAGGTAGAGAATGACAGGATATAGGTCTGAAGAAATAAGCAGGAGCTGGATCACACAGGATCTTACAAGCAATGTTAACATCATCCCGAGGACAATGGGTAGCCACCGACAAAATACCAAGAGATGCTATCATTCTTATTTGAAGGTGATGACTTAGATAAAGATGACTTTTCTATGGGGTCAAAATGCCTAAAGGAGAAATTCATTTATATTGATTAAACTAACAATTATTAGGTTTCTTCTATATCATGGGGGATATAAAAATTAAAAACAGCCTGGCCAGTGTTGCTCAGTGGTTGAGCATCGACCTATGAACCAGGTGGTCATGGTTAGATTCCTGGTCAGGCCACAGATTGTGGGCTCCATCCCCAGTGGGAGGGTAGGGGGAGCATGCAGGAGGCAGTTGATCAATGATTCTCTCTCATCATTGATGTTTCTCTCTTCCTCTTCCTTTGTCTCTGAGTTCAATAAAGATATATTAAGAAAAAGAAAGACACAGATGCTTACTCTAATGGAGCATTCACAAAAATCACAGATACACTACATAGCCAGCCATGCTAGAAGGATGTACATTTTGTTACCTGAATACAGGGGGAGGATGTTTGTTTGCTTGTTTATTTTTAAATCGTTATCTCTGAAAATATTACATATGTCCCCCATTTCCTCCCATTGACCTCTTCTAGCCCACCCCGTCCCTTACCCTAGGCCTTCACCACAGGGAGAGGATATTTAGTTTACATTGTTAGGAAATGAAAAATATCTGGGTAAATGATTTTTTTTTCTAGACAAGTGAAGCTATGCAAGTTACTTAAAAATATTTCTAGTGTTTGTGGGTATATATGAAATCTTTTTAAAAAATATATTTTATTGATTTTTTTTACAGAGAGGAAGGGAGAGGGATAGAGAGTTAAAAACACCGATGAGAGAGAGAGACATCGATTAGCTGCCTCCTGCACACCCCCCACTGAGGATGTGCCCGCAACCAAGGTACATGCCTTTGACCAGAATCAAACTTGGGACCCTTCAGTCCACAGGCTGACACTCTATCCACTGAGCCAAACCAGTCAGGGCTATATATGAAATCTTACTTAGAAACAATATACACACATGAACTTGACAACTCCATTGTTTTAGGTTGACCTAGAACATTTCAGACCTTAATATAATTTGATGTATAGAATAACTATGTCACAAATCCCCCCCCCCCATAGAATGAATTACAGAGACAAGTAGAAATTTAATGTTTTGCGTAATATACTCTGCTTCTTAAGACTGAATTAAGACTCCTAGTATTAATTCATTTCAAAATGTACTGAGCACCTGGTATGTGTCAGACAATATGCTAGCACTGGGAAGTAAAATGAAAAGAAAGTCATAGTCCCAGCTACTTTAGAAAATATAATCTAGTGGGAAATACAGATAACTAAAGAGGCAGCTCTACTTTATTGTTTTCTAGTTGGTGAATTTTTTCTTCTTTGTCACTTCTCAGTATTGAGTCATTTCAAAGATAGGATTTGAGATGATAGTAATTAGTATTTATCAATGAGCAACATTGTTTTTTTTCTTGTTCAGCAGCAACTTCTTTTGTTTATTATTCCTAAAAAGATAGCATCATAAATATAGAATTGGTTTACATACACAATCTCTTATTTATTCAGTTGGCTTGTTTAAACCTTTTGGGAACAAGCCGGTTACAAATGAATTAATAATTATTTACAACTATCTTTAATCAAGTGCTTACTATGTATACTTTATGTGTATTAACTCTTTTAATGATCAAAGCAACCCTATGAAGAGGGAATTATTATATTCTCCATTTTATTGATGAGGAAACTGAAGCACTGACAGGTTAAGTAACTGGTCCAAAGTCAAACAGCCAACAAATTGGAACCAGAGTCATTGATTTTAATCAATACACTATACTGACTCCAGAATGAATTAACACAAAGACATTCAGTTGTATATAATGAAAAATTTTAATGTTAGATTTCTGAATTCTAACGTTTAGATTGTTGTTCATCATGTCACAAAAGACCATTTATTTCCAGATTGCTCCCAGACACCTGCTGTGGAGCCTGACAATTCTGTCACAAGAATTATTCATTTGAGATAAAACAGGTTTTCTAGAAGCAGTCTATAAAGCAAACTAGAGGCCCGGTGCACAAAAATTTGTGCACTCGGGGGGCAGGGAGGGGCGTCCCTCAGCCCGGCCTGTGCCCTCTCGCAGTCTGGGACCTCTCAGGAGATAAGGACCTGCTGGCTTAGGCCTGCCCCCTGTCATGCACAGAGCAGGGCCCATCAGGGGGGTTGGGGAGCCCCCCCCTGTCACGCTGATCCTGGTGCTGGGGGCATATTACCCTTTTACTATATAGGATAGAGGCCTCGTACACGGGTGGGGGCCAGCTGGTTTGCCCTGAAGGGTGTCCTGGATCAGGGTGGGGGTCCCCACTGGGGTGCCTGGCCAGTCTGGGTGAGGGGCTGAGGGCTGTTTTCAGGCTGGCGAGTGACTGAAGCTCCCAACTGCTCCTCTTTTCCTTTTTTTAAATTCTGGGCCAGCTTTAGCTCTGGCTCCAGCTCTGAGGCCTCTGCTGCCGAAAGCAGGTATCTGGTTTGTTTGGGTTCTATAATCGAAACACTGTATCAACTCCAGCTCCAAGATCCCAGCTGGCTGAAAGCAGATTTCTAGGGTTTTGTTTAGCTTCTATATTTGTAACAATGTTTCAAACTGCAAGCTCAGAGGCTGGCAAAGCAGGTGGGGAATGTTGGTTTCCTCCGTCACTGAAGCAAGCAAGCCTCATGTTCACTTCAAGCTGCCTGGCTGCCGGCCGCCATCTTGGCTGGCAGTTAATTTGCATATTGCCCTGATTAACCAATGGGAAGGGTAGCGGACGTATGGCTAATTACCATGTTTCTCTTTTATTAGATAGGATGGTTATCTTGCTATGGAAGCAGTAAACTTGTGGAGTACCCTATCACATTAGCCTGGATTACATTGCTAAGTAATCTAGCTGTCTCTTAAACAAGTGTGGGGCCTAAGGAGAGAGCATACGGGACAGATATGTTTATTTTGTTATTTTTGGACAAGTCAATTTTTAGGAGGAAGATGAGAGCTGTGGGACATCGCATGCTTCCTGTGGAGGAGAACTCGGGTGCTGAGTTGCATTGGCCAGGTTACTAGGGTTCAGCACAAAGGTGGGGAGTCCTGTGATGGAGAGATTGGTGCCAATGACATCCTCAGCCTTCTGGGCAATCTGCTCTAGCCTACTCGGAGGAAAACAGTGTTTCTAAACCAGCCGTGGGCAAACTACGGCCCGCGTGCTGGATCTGGCCCGTTTGCAATGAATAAAACTAAAAAAAAAAAAAAAAAAAAGACCGTAGGTATGGTTAATTACCCTTTTTGTCTTTTTTTATATAGGATTATAGTTGATACTTAATTTTATT
>NW_006293776.1:1196143-1199580 GCF_000327345.1 Myotis davidii | reverse complement strand
AAAAAGACCGTACCCTTTTATGTAATGATGTTTACTTTGAATTTATATTAGTTCACACAAACACTCCATCCATGCTTTTGTTCCGGCCCTCCGGTCCAGTTTAAGAACCCATTATGGCCCTCGAGTCAAAAGTTTGCCCACCCCTGTTCTAAACTCTTCTTTGCAAACACAACTCAATCCAGGTCAGATTGTATGTTTAGGAACTTGAACCACTGAAACCCTTCTGATCACTGATTTAAATGTAATAATTCTGTTCTCGTGGTTCTCAGTGGGGTATCCTGAACCTGGCATAGGATATTGAGTAATTTAAAAAAATATTTTTATTGATTTCAGAGAGGAAGGGAGAGGGAGATAGAAACATCAATGATGAGAGAGAATCATTGATTGCCTGCCTCCTGCATGCCCCACACTGGGGATCAAGCCTGTAACTCAGGCTGGAACCACCTTTGCTCTGGCCAGAACCACCTTTCTGCCTTCCCACACTGCCTAGAGGCCCAGAGCAGCTGGGGAGGTGAGGAATACTTGCATCATCGCCATGGCGACAATGCAAGCACCCCACCCCGCGCCTGGCCGCTTGGCGCCTGGGCATGCAAATTAACCTGCCATCTTTGTTGGGTTAATTTGCATTCTTACTCCTGATTGGCTGGTGGGTGTCACAAAGGTACCGTCAATTTGCATCTTTCTCTTTTATTAGTGTAGATAACAGGTATCCATCATTATAATATCATGCAGAGTATTTTCACTGCCCGAAAAATCCTCTGTGTTCTGCTGCTCATCTATTCCTGCACCCAAATCCTGACAACCATTAATCATTTTACTGCCCCTATAGCAGTGGTTCTCAACCTTCTGGCCCTTTAAATACAGTTCCTCATGTTGTGACCCAACCATAAAATTATTTTCATTGCTACTTCATAACTGTAATGTTGCTACTGTTATGAATCGTAATGTAAATATCTGATATGCAGGATGGTCTTAGGCGGCCCCTGTGAAAGGGTCATGACCCACAGGTTGAGAACCGCTGATATAGCTTGTTTCACTTAGCAATATGCATTTAAGGTTCATCCATGTCTTTCATGACTTATAGAACCTTTCTTTCTAGCTCAGAATAATATTCCATTGCCTGGATGTATCAATTTATTAATCTATTAACTTACTGAAAAAGTCTTAGCTGTTTACAATCAGCAATTATGAATATAACTGCTATAAATATCCCTGGTATTTTTGTGTGGACATAAGTATTCAGTTCTTTTGAGTACATACCAAGGTGTGCAATTATTGTATTGTACGGTAAGAATATGTTCAGTTTGGTAAGAAACAACCAAAATGCCTTCCAATGTGGTTGTACCATTTTACATTCACACCAGCAATAAATGAAAATCCCTATTGCTCCACATCCTTGCCAGCATTTGGTGTTGCTGATGTTTCAGATTTTGGCCATTCAAATAGGCATATAGTGGTGTCCCATTGTTGTTTTAATTTTCACTTCCATGATGACATATAATGTGGAGCATCTTTTCATGCACTTATGAGCCATCTATATATCTTTTTTGGTGAGAGATCTGTTCAGGTCTTTGGCCCATTTTTCTTTCATTGTTGTTTTAAGAGTTCTTTGTATCAGAGTTGATTTTAGGATTCAATGTAAGATAGGGTTTAATGTAATGTTAATAGGATGTAAGAAGCATAATATAATGTAAAACATGGAGTAGGAGCATCAGGAGTGTAAAAGAGATAAATTGTTGCTACCTAAAAATGTTCAAAGTCAACAATGGACAGGTTGTAAGAAAGTCCAAACTGGTCATGCAGAAAGGATGTGTGTTGAAAGAGAGATGTAAGCTGGCCCCCTTTTACTTCAATGATCCCAGCTCAGGTGCCAGATATGTGAGTGAAGGAATCATTTTAAATATTCCACACTCAGCAGATACCAAGTTAAGAATATCCAAGGCCCAGACATATGGGCCAGTTGAGTTATCCATCCATCTATGGCTAGTTGAACAACCACAGCTGAGGTCTCATTGTGGAGCTATGACAAACCTTTCCTGCTGTGTTCTGCCAGCCTTCCAGAGGCTCAGAATCGTAAGCATAATAAAATGATTGTGAAGTAATTTTCTGCTGATCAATAGATTGTCAGGACATCCTTTCATAGCACTCCTATCACGTGGATTAGGTTTATGGCTTGCGTTGGGCTGAGCCTTCATGTGAGCTAAACCAACCTGAGCTGCTGTGTCAGGTACACAATTGTTTTTTTGTTTGCAATTTGTCTCTAGACATTTTCTTTGAAAGTACAAATCATTCATGGTTAATTGAGCTTTAATAACAAATAATCCTGCCCTGATTGGTTTGGCTTAGTGAATAGAGCGTCGGCCTGCGGAGTTAAGTGTCCCAGGTTCGATTCCGGTCAGGGGCATGTACCTTGGTTGTGGGCACATCTCCAGTGGAGGGTGTGCAGGAGGCAGTTGATCGATGTTTCTAACTCTCTATTCCTCTCCCTTCCTCTCTGTAAAAAATCAATAAAATATATTTTAAAAAATAACAAATAATATTTTAAAAATTATCTTTATTGTTGAAAGTATTACAAATGTCTAGTAACAAATACTCTTGTTGGCATCTTAACACTTTTCCAGGTGTACCCTTGACTTAGCTCTGATATAAGACTCTCTCTGGTTCCATTGGGTTTGCATTTTTATCTTTCTCTCTCTCTCTCTCCCTCCCTTTCTCCCTCCTGCCCCCCCCATTCTCTTTTACTGGAATAACATGAGAAAAACAGAAGAAATAACAGCTGTAGGCATAGTGAATCAGGATTAAGAACAGGACTTGTGGATTGAATAGAAGAATAGAATCTGTGATGGCTTTGACATGTGCAGGCTTTGGAAGATTCAAATTTTAAGGATGAATGATGAGCTCTATGTGTAGTGAAGAGTGGAAGCCATGAGGAAGAAAAAGTATTATATTTTTTATTACCTAAATAAATAAAATGAGAAATGGTAAAATATACCGAGTTTATTTGAGTAATTTTCTGTGCCTTGAGTGAGGGATAACTGTTTAGGTGTTATAAATTAACAGGGTTGGATTAGAGTCCCTTTAAAATGGTTACATTTCTAAAATGCTTAACCCTAAATGTAAAGTAAAAGATCTTGATATATAGTATATGCTCAATAA
The DNA here is from genome assembly GCF_000327345.1 of Myotis davidii. Taxonomy (NCBI): domain Eukaryota; kingdom Metazoa; phylum Chordata; class Mammalia; order Chiroptera; family Vespertilionidae; genus Myotis; species Myotis davidii. The sequence continues at coordinate 1,196,424 of NW_006293776.1, read as the reverse complement.
ATATCTTGTCAATGATTATTATGAGACATATATCAGACCTACCTAGCAGGGTCTAAGACAGTGACACCTTAGCAATATTCAAGTAATAGATTCAAGAATAAAGAATTCAAATTAAAAAAGAGAATGTTAAAAAGGAGTAAGACAGTGAAACCTTAGCACTATTCGATAATGCTATGATTTCCTAACTTTAACAGCTATATTTAGAGCAACACTCAGCAAAACTGATATAGCAGATATGTTTCTTAGTATTATCATAAAACTCCTTCTTTTCCTTCAGGAAT
>NW_006293776.1:1194101-1196119 GCF_000327345.1 Myotis davidii | reverse complement strand
GAATGCCAGTCATACTCCAGAATATCCTGGTGCTATCCCTAAAGGATTTTGCTTTTTAAGCTGGACAGCAATTAAGTATTTGGAAATCAAATTAAAGCGTACTGTCCCACTGCCACTGACATTCAAAAACACCCACTAAACTTATTTTGAGTTCATTTGTAGAGTCACATGCAGTTGTAAGAAATAATATGAAGACATCCCATGTATCCTTCATTCAGTTTCCCCCAACAGTAACATCTGCATAACTATAGTGTAATATCACACCTGGGAAATTGACATTGATATAATTCACAGACCTTATTCAGTTTTGTCAGCTTTATATGAATGTGTGTGTGTGTGTGTGTGTGTGTGTGTGTGTGTGTGTGTTTAGTTCTATACTATATTACCACAGGTATAGATTTGTGGAACCACAGTCAAGATTAAGAACTTAAGTCACAAGTATCCCACGTGCTGCCTTTTAATAGCAACCGGTGTCCCTCCTCCACCTCTTTTCCTAACTCTTGGCAACCACTAATCTGTTCCTTATCTCTATAATCTTATCATTTCAAAAGTGTTATATAGGTGGAATCATACAGTTTGTAACCTTTTGAGATTAGCTTTTTTCACTCAGTATAATTCCAGGCCACTGACTTTTAAGACTCAGAAATGAAGGTATAATAATGGACTAAGATATGAGGGAATTGATATTTTTGAATAAGAATTCCTATGTGTTGTCTGTTTTTCTGATCCCCTTGACCAAATTACCTCCTTTTTCTACTATCTTTGCCAATTCACACCATGTCAGCAATCTTTGACCTCAGTAAAAAGCTTTTACCTGAGGAGATGGAATCAGAAAAAGTGGATTGAACCTGCTCTATCATCTACCAAATATGTCATTTCTGACAATAAGGGGCTACATTTGATGACAACAACAGTCTTTTTACCTTAAAAATTGTATGACTAGAGTTATCAAGATACCATAAAACAAAAGAGTGGTGGCCACTTTAGCCTCCAGAATTGGGAAGGCAGGGAAAAGGCTCAAAATGGTAGCGTCATGATTCAAAAAAACCAGAATTGGGAAGTAGCTAATAAAGGTGAAAAATATTTGGTTATTTTTAAATATTAATTTAGAAATAATTTGTAAAAGAGATTGGGTAGAAGTGATTTATAAAGCTCATGCAGTGAACTAGGTATGAAATGGTAAGAGCATTGATGCTGGAAGGGAATGAGAAGGAAGGAAATAGAATATGAGAAACATTTAGGGAGAAAATCCAAAATGACTGGGGATTAACTTGCAATAGAGAGTGAATAAGAGGGAGGAAAGAACAAATAACAAATAGTAGACCTGATACATGTGATAGTAATGCTATTGACAGAAATATGGGCTCAGTTCAGCTAATGTGCTTTGGAGAGTTAACCAGATACTTTTGAATGTATTCATTGTGAAATAGTGATGAAGCTCCTAAGTGTTACTGCTCATTAGATAAGTGAATAAAATCGATGCTTTTTCCAAGGATAAAATGGTAGAGTTGGATCATCTTAGGAAACATTATGATGTTTTTGCCTTGAATTTTTAGAATTCTAAATAGATCTGTGTGGCTTGAAAGGCAAGTTATTCCAAACTCTGAAAATGTATGGTCCCAGTACAGTGGTTTCATGGTAACAGGAATATACTGGTAGTAATGGTGGTGGTTGTGATAGGGCTTTGGTGGTAGAAGGGACTGGAGATGGGTATTGGAGAGAATGGTGGTAATTTTTAAATAAAGAATTGATTAATCTAAGATATTATTCTTTTGTAACTGTTATACCATCTCATTTATTTTTATTTTTTTTCTATTTTTTTATTGCTTAAAGTATTACAACGAGTATTACCTATGTCTCCTTTTCCCCCCCACTTGCAATTCCCCCGTGGTTGTGATAGGGCTTTGGTGGTAGAAGGGACTGGAGATGGGTATTGGAGAGAATGGTGGTAATTTTTAAATAAAGAATTGATTAATCTAAGATATTATTCTTTTGTAACTGTTATACCATCTCATTTA
>NW_006293776.1:1189801-1190305 GCF_000327345.1 Myotis davidii | reverse complement strand
TATAAGTTGTTGATTTTTTTCTCCATCCGGTTTATGCACTCTAGGACCCTTATTCTGAATTCTTTTTCTGACATATTGCATGCCTCTGTTTCACTTAGCCACTTTCCTGGCAATTCTTTCTTTTATTTCCTTTGGGGGTTTCTTTGTCTACCCATTTTTGGTCTCACTGACTGATCTAGATGTCGAGCCATGCAGGGGTTGCTCCTTGGGTGGAAGTGGTTCCTCGGACTGCAGTTGCTCAAGTGGTCACAGTAGTGGCTGCTCCTCAGTTGGCAGTGGCTCCTCTGGTGGGTACCGTTCTCAGCAGTGGTGTCTCCTCTGGATGGTAGGTGAGGCTGCTCTCACAGCTGCTGTTCCTTGGACAGCGGTGGGCTGATCACAAGGCTGCTGCTCTTCAGGTAGGGGTGGGCTGAGCACAGCTGCTGCTCCTTGGACAGGAGCGGGCTGTTCACGTGGCTTCTACTTCTCGGATGGGCGCGGACTGCTCACGTGGCTGCTGCTGGT
>NW_006293776.1:1188350-1189528 GCF_000327345.1 Myotis davidii | reverse complement strand
TGCTGTTCCTTGGACCAGGGTGGGCTGTGCAGGGCTGCCACTCCTCAGATGTGGTCAGTCTGTCTGTTCGTGTGGCTGCTACTCTTCGGACAGAGGCAAGCTGCTCAGGCGGCTGCTGCTTCTTGAATGGGAGCGGGCTGCTCGTGGCGATGCTGTTCCTTGTATGGGTATGGGCTGCTCACACCACTGCTGCTCCTCGTATGAGGACAGGCTGCTCGTGCAGCTGCTGCTTCTTGGATGGAGGCAGATTTCTCGCACACCTACTGCTCCTCAGACAGGAGGAGGGTGTGGGCTGCGCAGCTGCTGCTCCTCGGGTCCGGGCGGGCTGCAAGGGGCTGCCGTTCCTCAATCATGGGCAGGCTGCTCATTTGGCTGCTGCTCCTCAGACAGGGCAGGCTGCTCACATGGTTGCTGCTCCTCAGATGAGGGAGCGGGCAGCTCACACATCTGACAGCTGCTGCTCCTTGGATAGGGGCAGACCACGTGACGCTTCTCTTCTTAGGCCTGGGGCGGGCTCTTGTGGGGCTGCTGCTCCTTGGACAGGAGTGGGCTGCTCACGTGTCTGCTGCTTGCATCATTGCAGTGCCTCAGGATAAGGCATTGGACTGGTCAGAACTCACAGGAGCCTGTGCCCAGGGTGGCTGGAAACTCGTTGACCGTGGGACCCCAGCCGAGGTAGCAGGTCCCTGGCAGGGGTGTCTGTAGAGTCCCAGGTGTTATCTGAGGGCACCCTGGGTGGGGGTGAGGCCTGGTTCCCAGTTACAGCAGCTCTCCCTTTAAAAACACTAGGCTTCTGAGGGCGAGTCAGCCTCCTGGAACTGCTTACACGGTAGCAGAGGCTGCCTAGTTAGGTGAGCCCGTTTAGCCTGACCCCGAAGGCCCTGCAGGATCTATCTGTGCCTCACTCACATACACACACACATCCCACATGACCACACACTCCTCTTTTGGTCCCTCACTGACTCACACTCTCTCCCTCACTGCCGCCTTCTTCCTGCCTCTGTAGTTGGGTCTGGGGTGTTATTGACCCATTTGTGGATGGAGTTTCCTCTCCAGGTGTCTGGTTATGAGGCTCACTCTCTAGCACCTGGCCAGACAGGATAAAATTCACCTCAACAAGACACAACACAAAGGAAACAAAGCACGAATGTACTAAGGACAATAATAACACAACTATA
>NW_006293776.1:1186672-1188002 GCF_000327345.1 Myotis davidii | reverse complement strand
TTAAAAATGGTATAAAAATAGAAACAAAAAGAAAATAGAGTGATCGAAAAATAATGTGAAAAGAAATAGAAGATAAAGCAACAAACAAAAACAGGAAAACAAAGAAAAAAAGAAGGAAGAGATAACAAAGTAATAAAAAAATAAAAATAAAAATGAAAAAGTGAAGTGTTCCTTTGGCTGGCTTAAGATCCCAGTCTTCTGTACTGTAGTGTCTCTCAAGATCTGATTGCTGGGACTGAAAGTCCCTCTATAGTCCAGCCCCTCTGTGCTCTCAGGGACTATTTAGGTGTTTTTGTTGTTGTATTTTTAATCCTTTTACTGTTCAGGGTGGAATCTGGGTGTGGCTGTATTAGTTGCCTGGATACTGGAGGGAGGAGCTATCTCTTCCAGGCGTTTGTTTTTTGTTTTTAATCCTTTTACCAATCAGGGTGGAATCTGGGTGTGGCTGTATTAGTTGCCTGGATACTGGAGGAAGGGGCTATCTCTTCAGGACAAAATGGCTGCCCAGGTCCCAGGTTCAGGCATTGCTCAGTACCAAACTTGCTGCTACTTCTTCTGGATCCCCCTCTCTCCCCAGATTCCACAATTCCGCACCTTCTCCCATGCTCCAGCCACGGGTAAGTGTCTGTATCCGAAAGGTCCTATGAACTGGGCTCTATGAAGAAAGGCACAAGCCACAGAGGCCGGAGAGGCTGCAACTCTACGCACTCCTCTTCTGCAGCACTCCTCAGCCTTTCCTGATTGTGGACCTAGATCTAGAATCCCCTGCCGACCAGCAGTTCTGTGTACCTTTTTTTCCCACTGTGCCCATCCCAAGGGACGCGGCCCAAGCCAGTGCTGTGTGGGTTCCCTCTGATCCTCAGGTTTCACAGTTCTGGCTGATTATCCTTCCCAGAGCCTTGACTTTACCTTTCTCCGGGAGTCCTCTGCTTTTCCGGGCTGCAAACTGTCTCCCAGCTGAATCTCCTCTGCCAATTTGGGCTGGATGTTACTCGTTTCAGCTGCTCACCTATCTGCTCTGGGACAAGGCACGGGACACGTCCGCCTATACCGCTGCCATTTTGTCACTTTCAGATATTATTCTTTTAAAAAAATTCTAAATTTATTGTATTTTAAATAAATCTTTATTGTTCAGATTATTACAGTATTCCTCTTTTTCTCCCCATAGCTCCCCTCCACCCAGTTCCCACTCCACCCCATGCCCTTACCCCCTGCCCCCACTGTCCTCATCCATAGGTGCACGATTTTTGTACAGTCTCTTCCCGCATCTCCCACACCCGTTTCCCCTCCTAGAATAGTCAGTCCATTCCCTTTTGATGTCCCTGATTCT
>NW_006293776.1:1184988-1186226 GCF_000327345.1 Myotis davidii | reverse complement strand
CTTTGGCTGGATTCTTGGGATCCTCTAGTCTGCTGTTGGATCTCTGTATATTATTCTTTTTTTTCAGTCAGTGTATGCTTAATTTCTATTTGGTCTTTTTTCATATCATTGAGGGTCTCACTCAATTTCTCGGAGGTTTCTAGAAGATTCTTGAGTAACCTTATAACTGTGGCTTTGAACTCTATATCCAGTAGTTTGGTTTCCTCCATTTCTTTTGTTTGTGACATGTTTCTTTGTCTTTGCATTTTGGCTGCTCCCCTGTGTTGATAGAGTAGCTCTGTGTGCTAAGTGTCCTATAGGCCCTGTGGCTCAGCCTCCCTAATTACCTGAGGTGGACACTCTTGGTGAACCTCTTTGTGGTCTGTGTGTACAATCTTGTTGTAGTTAAACCATGATTGCTGTTGGCATCACTGAGAGGAATTGACCTCCAGACCAATTGGCTGTGAGGACCAGTTTTGTCTACAATGGGAGAACTGCTGTGCTGGAAACACCGTTATGGGGCAGGATTTGCTTCAGTGGGGCTTTGGTGCTCACCAAGTCTGCCCTTTGAGTGTGTCTCTTATGGATCTGAAGAGTTGTAATATGGAATGGTCTCACTTTGAACACTGGCTCTTGGATCTCCAAGGAGGTACAAAATCAGCCACTGCTTGAGGCCACCTAGCAGGAGTTGCAGAAGCATCTGCAGATTCTTTCTCTTTTTTGGGGTTTGGAGGTGCCCAGATGATGCCCAGCTGTGAAGCAATGCAGTCTGCTGTCAAGCCTTAGGCTTTCTTTTGGAAGCTCTGGGGCTCTCTGACCCCGTTGCAGTTTGTTAGGTTTTAGATTGCAAAAGGACAGGCATTCATATGCAAAAGCCTCTTTGCACAGCTTGGGTGGGGTTGTAAATTGGGTGGGGCTGGGTCTCAGGGAATCATGGGGTGGAGCAAACAGCAATGGTTGCCCCTCAGCTCTGCCATGGAGAGGTCCCTGGGTCTCTGTGTCCTGCGGCCCCATGCAGGAACAATGATCACTGCAAGTACCTCTCAGAGAAAGCCGCCCTCCTAATCCTGCCTGATGCCAGACAGTCCAGTTTCTCCCCATATGAGTCTGGGTCCCCAGAGTCTTGCCCGGAACTGGAGTTCAGAGCAGTCAGGAGCTTGTATCTCCCTCCTGATTGAAAAAGACCACAGCGTACCCAGTTGCCAGCCTGTTTCGTGCACCTCCGTACCTCTGCTCTTCTGCACCTCCTCAACTCCTCA
>NW_006293776.1:1152033-1184920 GCF_000327345.1 Myotis davidii | reverse complement strand
CCTTCCACTCAGCCAGCCTTCCAGTGGTTCTGGATGATATCCGTTTTGTCTTTTAGTTGTAGTTTTAATGAGGTTGTGCGAGGCAGTAAGTTCAGGTGTTTTCCTATGCCACCATCTTGGTTCCTCCTAAATTGATTTTAGAGAGAGGAAGGGAGAAGGAGAAAGAGGGATAGAAACATCAGTGATGAGAGAGAATCATTGATCGGCTGCCTCCTGTACATCCCACACTGGGGATCGAGCCCACAACCCAGGCATATACCCTGACCAGGGATCGAACTGTGACCTCCTGGTTCATATATTGACACTCAACCACTTAGCTACACTGGGCAGGCCTATGATATTATTCTTTATTTCAGTAGTCTGCTACTCTTAGATCTCATCTTGTATGCATAGAATAATGCACAGTGCAGATGGAGATATGAAAATGGATTGTCATATTACTGTCGTCTTGTACAACAATGTATTAGAGATTCCTTGCTTGCTTAGAAGTTGGTGATACCTGAAAGAAGTTACCTACTTTGAGATGGAAAAAGGTTCCTAGGTTCCATTTTCATATCTTGCCAAATTATGACAAAATTTAGAGTTAAGAAATAACATATGGAAATTACTTAATTACAGGGAAAGTATATGAAAGGGAATGCATTTTCTCTTTAGCAGATATGTTATGCCCTACTCTTCTTTTTACATGACAAGCCATATTTGATTTAAATTTTTCTTTTTTTATTCCTTGGGGTTTATAATAAGCTCTAAAACAATATATGCAACAGTGCCTAAGGACCCCAAAACACTGAAGCCAGGAATCATAAAGCAGTTATAAGGAATGCTGATACATCTCTTGAGGCCATCCCTGTTAACTCACTGTTACTATAGATGTCTGAGGAGCATATTAATATGCCTATTAGCAATGTAAGTCTATTTCATTTTTGGGTCAAACAGTGAAAGGAATATTTCTTTTTTTTCCTTTTCTTCTTGTGATTGCCCTACCTGGGCTGTAACTAGCTGAACATTTACAACTCTGAATGATATAATGCAATTAAGACTCTCTATAACATTCTAATTTGCATATCTCATTATATAGAGTGACACCATTAGAAGACATGTGTTGAAGCTTTCAAAATGATTATGATATGTGAATGTATTATGGGATGAATATGCTTTGCCAAACCAAGATTGTACAGTATTCACAGGCATACTTAGGCTAGTAGGTGCTGCTTGAGGAAGTGATTTTTGTGAGCAAATACCAATCACTTTATTTTGCTTTCTTTCTCTGAACACAAGCACAAAAGCCCCCCAAAAGGAATAAACACTACAAAAATAGAAGACTCAGAAGACAGTAATTATTCAAACACAATTAGCTGGGCTATATATTTTCTGTTTGTCCCTCCAGATCTGCTCATCTGGTTGCGTTTGGCCAATGGGAGGCACCAGCAGTAGAGAGATGTTGAGGTATTTATTCTCTTGCCTTCTCCCTTGTTGCATCAAGATTTTGCAATGACTACATTTGTAGGAGAATTTTCATGAAATGAATGAAGCGTAAGCTTTAGAGCCACTCACATGTTCATGCTCTTTCCAAAGCCTAGAGAATTCCAACAATGCATTCACATGGTCATATTTTTGTTAAAAGGAAAAAAATATATTCTGACATTGAGAAGTATATTTAAAAAGATATTTTGGAATATTTCAATAATAGAAGTGAGCAATTTGAAACTTCTGATTATGAGATAACTGAAGGATGCCCTCTTTTTCATCTCTAAAAATATTTATTAAAAACCGAGAGACAATTTAAATCAAACAATGAAATATGAAGCAAAAGTGATAAATTAAGCAATTAAATCATCAGAAACTATTCTGATATTGAGAAATAAAACATTTTTTTTAGATCATACTAAAAGCTATAGTTCATTAAGAGGAAGAGATGAATTATGAATAAAAAGAATGAACAGGCTCTGAATTGTTTGATAATTTAATTAACAAAGAGGAATGAATCATACAGACACATTGAGAAATATATAAATTTGCTGGTGCTTTGACATGAATTACTGACATTGATGAAGATAATATAAAACTCACAATAAGACACTATAACAAGGATGGTTAAGACAAACTGGTTAATGACACTGTCATTTCAAACAATATTAAATATTAGTCAGTACACAAAGAAACGTGAAATGCCTTAAAATCTTATAGCTTATACTAGAGGCCCAGTGCATGAAATTTATGCATGGGTATGGTCTCTAGGCCTGGCCGACAATCAGGGCTGATTGGGGCCTTCCAGCTGCCAGCCAGGGCCTTCCTACCTTGGCTGCCGGGTGCTGGCTGCTGGCCAGGGCCTGCCTTCTTTTCACACTACCACCTGGTGGTCAGCACACATCATAGCAAGCAATTGAACTTCTGGTCTCCTGGTTGAACTCCCGAAGGGACACTTTGCAAATTAGTCTTTTATATATATAGATATGACAGAAACTTGGTGGAAGGTTTCCCAAATTTGAATATAAAAAAATGCATGACATTAACAGTATGAATTATGAAGCTGTAAAACATTTTTATAAACTATTAATAATAAAAAACAAATTTCAATCCATCATGTCTGAGAATATACTAACTTGTTTTTTCCTATAAAATTGATCTTACAAAATTGCTAATAAAGAAACAATGAAAAATAAACAATAAAAATATCAGATCAGATAAAGAAAAATACCATATGATCTCACTTATCTGTGACTCATTAGGTGTACTTTTCTTGAAATTGCAACCATAGACTTAGTGCAGAAGCTGTTAAAATTAATTGTAACCATTGAGATAAATATTCAAAGTCATCTAAAAATTCTAGTAGAGAAAAGAAATCAGAGTTTTCTAATGAAGTTTTCCTGTTTGCTATGATCATTATTGAGTGTGAACTTAATATATATTGTAACTACAATAGTATACAATTATATCTCCCATAAAAAACAATATTAAAGCCAATGAAATTTGGACATAACATGATTTTTCACTATTTATTTTTGAAACACTTTCCTGTGAGCCTCTAAAACAGCATTTATGTTACCTTTGGTGAAACTGTCTCCTATTATCTCTATTCCCCCATTCCACCTCTGCATTTGGGCTTGCCATTTTTTTCTTTTATTTTGGAACTTTGAGGGGCCATGTTACAGTAAAGAGAATGTGGATTTTCAAATAAAACAATTCTAGGTTTAAATTTTACTTAAAACGAACAGTATGGTTTCATTAGTCAAGTCACTAATATCCCTGTGCCTCAGTGTCCTTATCTTAGAATGTGGTAATAAAATCTATCTCGGAGAGTGCTGTGAAGATTAAAAACAATGTTAAAAAAAAGCTTGGCATAAGTAGGTACACAACAAATATTGGCCAATACCGTTTACTTTCTTTGCTTCACCGTTACAACCTCTGCATGTCTCCATAAAATAAACTTACTGGTAGTCACGATGTCCTTTTCCTTCCTTATAAAGCCTCTCTCAACTTTTTTTATTTTTTTTAAATTTTTTCTTTATCATTAAGGTAGTACATATGTGTCCTTATCTCCCTACTGCCCCCGAAGCCCCCCGCTCATGCCCTCACCCCCTCTGGTGTCTGTGTCCATTGGTTCGGCTTATATGCATGTATACAAGTCCTTTGGTTGATCTCTCTCCCTTACCCCCACCCTTCCCTACCTTCCCCCTGAGGTTTGACGGTCAGGTTGATACTTCTCTGTCTCTGGATCTGTTTTTGTTCATCAGTTTATGCTGTTCATTATATTCCACAAATGAGTGAGATCATGTGATATTTATCTTTCTCTGTCTGACTTATTTCGCTTAGCATAATACTCTCCAGGTCCATCCATGCTGTTGCAAATGGTAGGAGTTCCTTCCTGTTTACAGCAGCATAATAGAGAAACAAGATGATAGTCATTCATTCACTAATTCAATGACTACTTTTGTGCTCCCATTATGTACTCAGCACTGTTCTAGATGTTGGTTATTAGTCATGAACAAAATTAAAATCTCTGCTCTCATGGAACATATATACCAGTAGTTATGAGTAGTTATGTGGGTTTAACTCCTTTTAAAAACCCAAGTTGAGCCCTAGCTGGTTTGGCTCAGTTGGATAGAGCATCGGCCTGCAGACTGAAGGGTCCCAGGTTTGATTCAGGTCAAGGGCACATGCTTGGGTTGTGGGCTTGATCCCCAGTAAGGGGTGTGTAAGAGGCAGCCAGTCAATGAGTCTCTCTCATCACTGTTGTTTCTCTCTCTCTCGACTTCAGCAAAAAGTGGCTCTCCTTACGTAAAGCCTGGCACCAAATGTTTTAGATAGTTTGAAGATAGTACTTTAAAAGAAAAGAAAAATAAAGGAATAAGCTAACACTTGTAGCAAAACCTTACTCCATTTTCTCTTTAAAGCAACCATTAAAGGCAGGTCTTATGTTTTCTCCCCTTTATACTAAAGAATTAAAGCTGAAACAAAAAGAAAAAAGAATCTTTCCTGAATTATATAGACAGAAGATAGTGCTTCTGTTTGTCTTCAAAATCCATCTTTTTATACTTTGTCAAATAGCGCGGCAGCACTAACTCAGAAGACTAACACCAGTTCTTAATAACGGCAAATAAGATGACTTCTGTCTTTGATGCCCATGGCCTTCTCTATTGGTACCCTGTTCTTACTTGCTCACATTTTCCCAATAGCTTAACCAGGTTATCATCAGGCACTGATTCGCTATAGAGCAGAGGCGGTAACAGATGATTTCAAGGGATGCTTCCCACCTTGTGATGTATGATTTTTAGGGGCTAATAGCTTAAAATTTTTTGCTATTTATTTGCATTTTAAAATCAGAGGATAATGTTTAACCCAAATGAATGCATCTCTAAAGAGAGAATTTCAAGCATGGTGTGGGGACAAGGGAGATATTTTATGTATGGGGCAGGAATGACTTACTGGGCCCTGGTCTGGTCCTATGGAGTAAACACCCTCTCCATGCACTCTGGTCCTGGTCGTACATTACCTAGGGTTTTAGAGGGAGCAGTGATTTGGATAAACTTCAAAGTGTTTGAATATAGGGAAGAAAAAGATATGCCTATCTTATTGCTCCATCATAACAATTTGGAAAATACCCTTAGGTGACAATCCAGTGATTCATGGAGTAGGCTCACTGAAAATATTTTGCTGGACTTTCCAAATGAAATATTTCTCTTGTATAGATTCAAGTCTGTTAAGTATGTCAAAACACTTCACCAATACCATATCTTTATTTTATTACAATTACATAAACTTTTAAATGAAAACAGATGACAATTTCAATGGCAAAAATTGATTTAAAAAAGGTCCATCTAATAGACCACAGACATATAGGAATATCTGCTTAGCCTGGAGAAAATAATTATAACAACACACAGAAAATGTCACTTATATCTTCTCTCAAAAAAACCCAAAATCTTTGCAGCAAAAATTGTCTCTTTCCTATTATTTGGTCAGCACAGAAGGAAAATCAACTTCCATAAAGAGCCAACCTTTTCCTTCTTTCCTAATAATATGGAAAGTTACTCAGACTACTTTTGTGCATTAATTAACCTGACTCCTCCATGCAAATATTTAACAAACATCCAGGAAACAAATATTCAGACATTGATTGTATTAAACAAATATTCAGGCATTGATTGAATTAAACTGAACCCATAATCCAGATTCCACATGCTGTTTATTTTTTCCTCACCTAATGTGGGTTGGTGGGTGTGGGTTTGACTTTTCTTACTCCCCTGGGGATTTGCGCATCATTTGGTGTAATTGATTTCTCTACAAACTGACAGTCTGATAGACAAGGAGCATATTAATTTCTTAGTCAGAGAAATGGGCTATAATGTGGAACACCAGGGCTGATCTTTCTTAACATGGCCTCTATTTCTTTCATTTAAATCATGTTTAATATTTAGAAAATTATAATAAGACAATAGGAATTATGCAGAAAAAGATAAGATAGATATAAAGCCCAATTCTGTTTTGTTAATAGTAATAGAAATATTTGGATACCAGCAGTATTACACATCAATCAACAATAAATAATCATGGTAGCCTTGTGAAAATGTAAATGGTTTGTTCCAACTTGATAACAAATTGCATCGAAGGCAAAGGAGGAAAGGGCAAGGTAAACATTTTTCTTTATATTGTGATAAACATTAAAAATATAGCATCTCTAAAGATTTTTTGACTTTTACACTTTTTTCCCCTCTCTTTATTAGCTCCCTCCTTTCCTTTATTCAAAAGGTACTTATTAAGAACATGCTATACTGAAGGCTGTGTACTAGATGCTGGGCAAGCTATTCATTACCTTGTAAGTAATAGTTATTATACATAGCATTTTAGGAGGGAGCATTGGGAAGAGTAGCAAGAAGAGGGAGTGAGAGCAATGAGAAAGGTAGAGAGAAAGAATAAAGATGAAGACAAGGGCAAGTTGTTAATATTAATTTACACGATATTAAGTTTTATTTACTGCTTGAGTTGGTTGTTTTATTCACTTACAAAGTATTGAGCAAATACTATGTTCTAATCTAGGCACCATGTTATGTATGGCTGGGAGATACAAAGTAAAGAAATATTTGCTAATTCTTGTTCTCCAGGAAGGTACAGCCCGGGGGGGTCGAGAGAGAGAGAGAGAGAGAGAGAGAGAAATAAAGCAGAACAGTCAGGGGTGGGGCAGTGTGAATCATGCACAAAGAACTATGGGAACCTAGACAGAATGCACCTAAGTCAGATGGAAAAGCGATACTGAATGTACTCCAAGAAGGACAAAGAAAAACAACCTCCTCCCCCGCCCCCCCCAATAGAGCACTTTTGTTTGTCAGGTTGGCCTAGATAAAAAGGGAAGGATTTAATGAGAAAAACTGCATGCCATCACTATACCTTTTTAGTCTTATTAGCCTGCAGATCCCATTCTTATTTTAAACATGTAAGAGTAAATTTGCCATTTGCTATGTCACTTTTTAATGCTCACAGACTGCCAGCTAACTTGATAGGTACATGTCCTGCATGGTTATATTGTGTGGTTAAGTCTAATTTATAGACTTATAAGTATTGTTGAGTTTCTTTGATAAGTCCCGAACTGCTTCACCATCCTAGCAAATTATCAGTAGTTCGATGACCATTTTAACCAAATTGAACAAACTTCCTGATATTTTAAGTCTGTTTGCCAGGATTATTATTTTTTTTTTCTAGTGAAGTGTTTTTGCTTGTTTGTTTCTGTTCGTTTGTTTGTAATGATGTAACTGTCAGTTCCTAAAAATACCTCAACTTTGCCAATCATTTCATTGTGGTGATAACTTCGATTCAAAGTTAAATTTGGGTTGTCTTTTCTCTCTGAGAACACAGGGCCTGGACAAACAATGCACTTTGTATAATTTTCTTTGGTAGGCAAAGGCACTATGTGAATAGCTGTATAACTGTGTGAGTGTGCATAAAAATATTTTAAATGGTGGCCAATTGAAAAAAATGCTTTGTTGCAATATTACTTTAGACAAATGATCAAAGTAGCCCTGGCATGAATAAATAAATCACCACTCTGAAGTTATAACCAAGGAAGCAAATATTATAGAAATAGAGTTGTTGTACATTACAATGTAGAAAAGGAGGGTAATTTTATTAAAATAATGTTCATATTTAAGCAAATTACTCTAAGTTAGACATTAGAACTGTTCAATGGTGATACATAATGAGCAAAATAGTACAAGTTCTTTTTATAATTCTGATTTTACAAAATTTTATCTACTTAATATAGCATTCGACTTTAAGGTAGCATTCACCCTGAGCGAAGGGAAGGCACCCTTAAGGAAGATATTAATTCATGAGCAGAGATACGCCAGAGATTGTTGAATAGATAACATAATGGAAATCCTGGAATTACTTCTAGCTTTTGCCATTTTATCATTATAAGAGAAGAGTGGTACTAATTCTTTCTAGCAAATTTAATAATAATTAGGTAAGTGAATCTCCAACTCATAGCGTTTTCTCCTTTGATAACAGATATTTAAAGCTTCTCTGAAGCCTCAGTGTGAGCAGTTTCCTAGGAATGAGTCTCACCACAATTAAACCCTTTATGATAAACGCACTTTCATTAGCTTCTGAGAACTGTCAGAATATTGGCTTGACCACTCCCTACATGCTGTTTGTTAACACAATTCACATCTGTTTCTATTTTATTAACTAATTTCAATTTAGATTACTGATTAGGACATTTGTTTTATTATGAAATTATATTACATATAGCTTTAATTTCTAACATTTAATTAAAAAATATATTTATTGATTTCAGAGAGGAAGGGAGAAGGAGAGAGAGAGAGAAACATTCATGATGAGAGAGAATTATTGATCGGCTGCCTCCTGCCCCCCCCCCCCCCCCCCGCCCGCCACTGGGGATCAAGCCAGCAACCCAGGCATGTGCCCTTGGCTGGGATCGAACCTGGGACCTTTCAGTCCGCAGGCTGATGCTCTATCCACTGAGCCAAGCCAACTAGGGCATAACATTTAATTTTTGTCATCTAATTATAGTTTATGACTGTGGTGTCCACTTTTAAAAATCATTATTCCATATTCTTTTTATTGATATTTTTTAAAAATAACAGCTTTATTGATATAATTCACATACCACAAAACTTACCCTTTTAAAGAGTGTTCAATTCAGTGGTTTTAGTACATTCACAAAGGTGTGCGACCATCACCATTACCTGAATTCAAATATTTTCATCTCATCCAAAAAACCATGCATCAGTTTGCAGGCACTTTATATGTTCTCCTATTCCCCCCCAATCCCAGGCAACTACGATATTCTTTGCTAAGATTTAATCTTAATTATATTTATTTTAAAGATAAGGAAACTGAGGTACAGGGAGATGAAGTAATTGCCTAATGTCATGCAACTAGTAAGTGGCAGACCCAGGATGTGAAGACAGGTTCTGGCTTCGAAGTCCATGTTATTAACTTCTCTGCTCTCCTGTCCCATAGTGTTGTTCATGGTATCCACTTTGTAACACACAACAAATCCATTTCCTTCAAGATACAGGTGAGTTTGGCATAAATCTATTTGTACTTTTCTAATTTGCAGGCTAGTAAAGAAAGAAACATTCAATGCTAATTCATTCAAAGTGACATGCAACCAAACCTCCAGTTAAAAAGTCCCAAATTTATAAAAATAGCATCTATAGCAATTGACCAATGATATATTTATCATACTATGTCTAACTAAGATACATTGATATATAAGTGCTGTAAAAATACAAATTTTTAGGTGACAATACTGGGGCAATTTTATTATTTTGTCAGCTAGAGGCCTGGTGCACAGATTTGTGCACAGGGTGTGTGTGTGGGGGGTCCCTCAGCCTGGCCTGTGCCCTCTTACAATCCGGGACCCCTCGGGGGACATCCCCCTACTGACCTGTGGGGATCAGGCCTAAACTGGCAGCGGGACATCCCCAGAGGGATGTAGCAGTGCGCCAAATGGCAGGCAGACAGGGTGGAGCCCGAGCCGGGGCTGGGCACTGTGCTGCTTGCACTCATCCTGGCACACTGTGCCTGCTGACCCTGCTTGGCAGTGCTGCTGTGGAGTGGGGAGAGGCTCCTGCCACTGAAGCTGCACTCATCAGCCATGAGCCTGGCTTCTGGCTGAGTGGTGCTCCCCCTGTGGGAGTTCACGAACCACAAGGGGGAAGCTCCTGCATTGAGTGTCTGTGCCCTGGTGGTCAGTGCGTGTCATAGGGACTGGTCGACTGGTTGTTCTGATTGTTCGGTTGTAACAGTCACTTAGGCTTTTATATATATAGACAGGATGTTTTCAAACAAATTCAGAAATGTCTGTTCTTTTAAAATCAACATTCCACGTGTTTCCAATGTCATAGGGAATAAAAATCGCTGGCAATTGCTTAGTGCCTGTAAGAAGCCCATTTTATTTTGAGTTTATTGAGTTTATATTTACATGCAATCAAGTTTGAGTCTGATCACTGTTCTAGTTTGTGCAGTGTACATTAGAGTAGAAACCATTATACTGTGGTTAATAGGTAGGTCCACCTGCTTCATGACTGAATCTGTAAACTGGTTCTTTTTAAAAAAAATTTTTTTTTTATTGCCTAAAGTATTACAAAGAGAATGTAAACTGGTTCTTGTTTAACCTACTCATTGTACCTTCTCTTCTCTGCTAGGAATGTTCTTTTTCACATTGTCCAACTGGTCAACTCTTGCTTTGCTGATACAAAACTTAGTTGTGCTTCTCTGAGAAAGGCTCCCTTCTTCCCCTCAGCCTCTGCTTCCTGATAGGGCTTTTTTTGTTTGTTTGTCTAATGTTATCTATAATAATAAAAGGGTGATATGCTAATTAGACCAGATGTCCTTCCAGACGTCATTCTGGATGTCCTTCCTAATGAAGCCGGGGCTGGAGGGAAGCCAGTCCGGGTCCTGGGTGCCTGCCAGCGGCCAGAGGATGGAAGCCTGGGTTCCGGGTGCTGGAGGGAAGGCAGGGAAAGGAAGGCCTACTCTTGCATGAATTTTCGTGCATCGGGCCTCTAGCTGAGATATAATTGACATATAACATTATATAAGTTTAAGGTATACACATAATGATTTGAAATATGTATCTATTGGAAAATGATTACCACAATAAGTGCAGTTAACATCCATCACCTCCATATTCACAATTTTTTTTATTTGCTTGTGATGATAACTTTTAAGACCTGAGAGGGTTAATCAGTTTCTGGAACAGCTTTGTGCTTGTATTTGCCTCACTGTAGTTTGGTCTGGGCATCTTCCTGACTAGCCGGTCTTCCCTACCAGACTGAATGTATTTAAGACAAAATCTCTATCTTAGTCATCTAGTCCCCTTCTCTCCCCCAATACCTAGAACAATTTCTGGTGTGATACAAAGTAGATATTAATATATATTTATTGCATCATAAATAATGTGATTGGCTGTTCTTACATAAAAAAGATTGTTGGAGTACCTGGAAGAGATAAGAAAAGATGAATTACTAGGCATATAATTAAACATAGTGAACCAGTCCATATGGCAATAAACTCCAAAATAGAGGTACACAGCTTTCTATTTCTTTAAGGTATTTTTTGAAAAAAGAGCATTATTTTATCTTTGTTTTCACTGAAGTTTAGAACCTTTTTTACTTTTCTTTATATCAACTGTTTTCCTGCCCTTAAAAAAAATGAGTAAAAAGGACACATCCGGTAGGAATACTTTGAAAATTCCATCCAGCTTCCAAACTTGAGGGACATTGCCAAGTTATGCACACGTTAAGATTTTTTCTCCTATAAAGCCAAGAAACGTGAAACTTATTAGCAGCTCTCATGTGTGGTTTTATAAGGAAAAGGAAAATGCAGAAGTTAGTGTTCCTATGGCAATGAGGTTTCAGTTCTGACTCCTTTCCCAGCTTCGCAAGCAGTGAGCGTGGCTGTGGAGTCCTCACTCAACAGGCAGCTGGCGGAGCCTCCGAGGACCGAACAGTTGCTTCGACAAAAATCTTCGCTGGATCTGCTTTACTCTTTTTTTTTCTCTGTTAATTCTTACTTGTGTTAAGGAAAAACCTATGCTTCTTCACTGATAACTTCATAGATTTATCATAGAGTTTGCTTCCTTCATAGACATACTGTATGTCCGTCTCTTTTTTTATTTCTTTGTGCTTAACTTATGAATCAGCGTGCATTTTGCAGGCTCCTGTCGTCTCATTCAGAAAAAGTATCTGAAAAGCTGAGAATTATCTCTGGAGCTGGAGCTTGACCCCCTTGATGGATGGCATTGCAATGAGGCCACACATGGGGCATCTTCACACCTGAAGCTGTACCTGTGATGTCATGGAGTAACAGGAGCTACCTTTGAGTTCAGTTTTGACCCATTGGAAGCCGTGTTCATTAGAGACTGAATTTAGGCCACAGCAAAAGATCTCTGACCAGGATTCTTCCCACGTATGGCCTGCATTACCTTGGATTAAATTAAGAATTGATTCCTGGATCTGTAAAAAGCAGCATTTTATGTCTAGGGCCTTTAGGTAGCTCCACCAAAGTTCATATATCCAATTGTTGTTTTTGCTATTATTTTTGTCTATAAGAATTGCACTTTAGTGTTTATTATTTATTTTTAAATTGCATTTAATGTGGTTACATTGTTGAACAAAATCATACAGGTTTCAGGCATATAATTTTATAATATTTCATTTTGTACCCAATTGTTTATGGAGAAAGGGTTATAAGAAGTAGGGACAAGAAAAAGCAGTGTTTTTTTCCCTAAACAAATGTCCCTGTATTGCTTTGTTACCATATAATATTCCTGAAATCAACTGTTGTTTGTATAGTTTACCTCAGAAATAAAATTGCAACTTTAGAAACAAGAATAGCATTAAGAAGAACCGGTTTTAATTCTAGTTATGTGCTTAATCTAAGGCTGGTAGTTGAGTCTCTGTTTCTCTTCCTTTATTTTTCAGTTGCAGAGTACAGGACATTTGTTTTATTTTCTTTCTCTCTGAGTAAAACTTTTTAAATTAACATAAAGTAAAAAAAAAATTTTTTTCCTCAAAACAGTTTTATGAGTTTTAACACGTGCTACAATGGCCACTCTCAGAATACAGAATCAGTCCTACACCACAGAACATTCCCTCATGCTATCCCTTTATAGGTGCCCTTTGCCCGCTCCTACCCAATGACAACTACTGCTCCGTGCTGTGTCACTACAGCTTCTCATTTATGAGAATCCACTATCCCACTAGCATAGTATGGTAGGTAAGTCTTGTGCATGGAGCAATCAATGGGCAGCTTTGGGCTGGGGAACTCATGAGAGAGGTGGTTCCAAGGAGAGGAGCCTAAAGAATCACTTCCTCATCAGTTCATATGACTTTCTGGGTTCCTCTCTTTAACCTCATTTTCTCTCCTTGTTAATGTAGAAAAGGTAGGAAGACTAACTAAAACCTCCTTTCCTCTGTCCTCTAGCAGAGAGTCTCATAAGGAACTATTATGTTTAGGTAATGGAGGAAAGGAGAGAATTCTTTTTCTTAAATGTGTAGACACGGCCTACTGACAGATGTGACCTGGTGTTTTGAGACTCTTAGATGGTGTTAAGGCTGATACCTAGAACTCTCTTGCAGCTGGTAAGTACAGTTCAGTGTCTTTCTACCCACAGAGAAAGCATCTAGTGACCTAAGTCCTCAGGACTTTTCTACCCTGGTTATGCATCTCCCTGGGGAAGTGAAGAGATCTGAAGGCTGGGCTGAGGCCCCCTGTTCCTGCATCCTTAGTCCAACTTACACACAGAGCAATGTTTGATTACAGAACCAGAAACTCCCCAATTGATAAAAATAATTGAGTTAGTGGACTTCATTAATTGAAGTAGAGTTTAAAGAAAAGGGGGGAGTGACATGTTTGTTCTATTTGTGCTGCAGAATTCCTGAAGTGTTGTACCTCGTTTGGAGGCCTTATTTTATAGGTATTGAACATACTTAAGAAATACAGTGAGTTGAAAAACTGAAATGATAAACAGGGTAAGAAATTACATATGGTTGGCTTGAGCAAGGAAGCCTCACAGCTCTGATTGTCTTCAAATATCTCTCATGCAGAATAGGGTTAAATTTATTCTGTTACCCCCAGAACAGTAAGTCTCAAATTTTATGAATCGTAGACATTTTTGTGAATCTGAGGAAGCTTTGCACATTTGATGCGCACACTATACATACATATGAACACATATACTTTCCCATATATGTAAGGAATTTTAAGGAACACTATGTGTGCATTTTAAGGAAACCCTCAGATATGCCTCCTTCCTATAGGGTAGATATAGAAAGAGCAGAGTAGCAGATTTCAGTTTAGTAACAGTAGAACTTTCTGGTGATTTGAACTTTCTGAAACCATATTAGGCTTTTTCAGGAGTTGAGCTCTCTGTCACTGGGCAAGTTTAAGTGTAGACTTATGGCTCCTTGATAGCTATGTTAAAACAGAAGCTTATGAATATATTGGAGTTTTGGCTAGATGAATTCTAATTCCTTTAGATCCATGAGAATCAATTAGACTCTGTGAGTTTTATAGTAAAAGCCTCATACAACGTGATTGGTCTATAAGACATAGAGTAATCCTGTTCACTGACACTGGCATTCATGTATGGCTCCAGAGAGTATTTGATTTGTTTTAGGACTGCTGCTTGATTTCCTCTTGGTCTGTCCCATAATTTTCATTAGCTCCATTTGGAGTTCTTTTTGGGGTTGACTGTGTGGGCCAGTATCCATATTCATTGCAGTAATAAAGCTTTAAAACTGAGATATAAAGTCATGTTTAGTTGTCAGGTTTCCTTAGCTCAGTAGCTCATAAAGAATAGAAACTGGAGACTTTGAGGTCCGTCTTGTGCAGAGACCTGCCCCATGAGGTAACCAAGGGGCTCAGTGACTCACTGCCATCCTCTTTTTGCTCAATCATATTTTCAAGGAGCTTTTATGTCAGTTCAATTGCTCCAATGACTTTATGAAGAAATTTATAAATTCTAGTCAACTAGTCAATTTAAGCCAGAGCCTCTTAATACCTACCTACTATAATGTCGAACTAAACAAAAAATCTAATCTTCATTTTTCCAATCCTTGAGATTTTTTTCTGACCCTAGAAGCAAAAGTGTTCCTTCATGATAATTACATTGCTTAGGGCCAATTTGGGATAGAACCATAGCATTCTTATCCTGAGAAAGCACAGAGAAAGAGTGAATAAGTTTATCTCCTAAAAGGTAGAAACCCCATAAGAAATAGAAACAGATATATTTCTGTGGAAGCTTTTATTGTTGTATCATCTACAGGGCTTCAGGTATTTGATAAATAGGTTTAATATTATATTTAAAAAATAATAAAATATATTAGTAGTCTCTGAATTTCCATTAACTGGTGTTTACTCAGAGATTTCTAAGAGTAGGTTCTCTCACAGAGAAGCAACATGCCTGCAATTTCTGAGAATTATCCTAAAGGGTATTCGAGTCAGGAGAACAATGTGTGGAATTTTGAATGTCTCAGCCAGAGGATTATAGCTAGAGAAGGTCCAGAAAAGGGCACCTGCCTTGAATCAAGGGGATGTGAGTGCTGCCATCTGAGGACAGTCTAAAAATATTTGCTCTCATCTGTCTGGCAATATGCAGGCTAAAATGAAAAATGATTGATGTCTGTCAAATTATGAAAGTTATGTATAATTGGAACCAGACTTAAATGCAAATGAACTAACATATGTGTATGGGATTTAAATAGCTCCTGGCACATAGTAGGTGTTCAATAAATGTTAATTCCCTTCTTTGCAAATTTATTTGGAAGTATAAAAGAGGAAATTTTAACAAAAATGAAAAGGATGTAATTTGTAGCATGTAGTTAAAATATGGAATTTGATATTGAAAGAGGTGATTTTGGTGGGAAATGTGAATCTAGCTTCAAAATGGGCATGGATAAATCCAGAGATGATGGGCATATAATGATTAGTTAAGGAAAATCAGTTATGAGTCTTTGTCAGCTGAAGGGAAAATGTTTAACTTCAAAAAATGTTTATTGTTTTTCTCACTTTAAGTGACACATTTTCTAACTAATTTTCAGAAAAATAGATGACCAGTACCCAAAATCATTTTTGATATCACCATTTAGTAATATCACTCAAAATTTCGTATATATTTTTACATTATATTTCATGTAAATGAAGATACTTCATCAGCTGTACATAAATGTTTGAAAATTTTACTTCACTTAGTGAAGTGAACATCTTTCCACATCATTAAATTGTTTACAACACAATTTTATGCAAATAATATTATATAGAATAAAGAATACCATATAAATTATATTGCCTATAGCTGGACCTTGATAATTAACCCAAGGTTTGGCTACTAGAACCAACATCCCTGTATCTGTGTTTGTGCAGATCTTAGAATATTTTATTAGGTTGAATTCTTAGAAGCAAAATTGCTTGGTTAAAAAGCACAAAACATGTTTGAAACTTTTAATTAGTACTGCTAAATGCTCTCTAGAAATACTATAATAACAATGTGTACTCCCATTAAAGTTCTAATTTCCCCTGACTCTGTAAAATCTGGGTATATTAAAAACAACTTATCAAATTTAGTTTCAAAATATTATAATTTTAACTTACATTAATAGTGAGATTAAATATTTTTAAATGCTTATTTTGGGGGGAGAGGTATTGTCATTTTATATATTTTCTCCAATGTTATATTGATATATTTGCCTTTTTATTATTAATTTGAAAGATTTCTCAGTGTTGCAGTGCAGTTATTTCCCCCCCCTCCCCGCTTTTGTATGTTTGGGAATCCTCTTGCATTTGTGTTCTGGCCAGCTTTGTACTACAGAAATCAGCAAGACAAGATACTCTATTTCTCAAGGTCCTTTGCAGTTATGAAGTCATGTGATCTAGTGCAGCCAACCAGCTGCATCCAACCGGGACTTTGATTTGGGAGCTGGCGATGCAAAGAAGCAGAGAACGAGGAGGATTTGTTCTGGTGATGGGCAGCTCAAGCAGTGTCCGCAGTAGCACCTGATGTTTCACGCTCGGCTGCATCTGCGGTGGTGTCTCTAGCAGACGGGACCTATAATACGATTTTGGTTGTGACTCTGTTGCTTAGCCCACGTTTATTCATTTTGAACTATGAGTGTCCCTTACACACAAGTGTTCCCCACGGATCTATCCAGGAACTTCTTCCTTTCCCTTTTAATAACTTCTTGCTTGGTAATCTCTGCCACCTTTAAGTGCAAACCCCTCCTTTTACAGAAGAGGTAAGTGAGGCCCAGAGATATTAAGTGATTTTTGCAAGGTCTTGGGCTAATCAGTGGTAAAGTCAGGACTAGGTACACACCCCATGATGGCTAACCTGGAACACATCTCTTCAAAACCCTTGTTTCCAAGATCTGTCCTGAGAGGCAATAAGAATACAAAAACATGGACCTGGACTCTCCAGGCTAAAGTCCAGTTCTGTACCTCACTGTGGGGTGGTAGTAATTACAGTGTCTACCTCATAAGTTGTTGGCAGGAACAAACTAGTTAATATATGTAAAGTGCTTAGAACAGAGCCTGGCACACCCCTGGGGAGGAAAAAGTCTAATCACAGCTGGATCAGGGGTTCCTGCAAGAATTGAAGCAGGGCCGTCTTCCTCTTTCACACACAAAAATCATATAACACAATTCTCTTCATTTAACTTTTTGGCTTATATATTGTTTTAAAATTTTTGTCAACATTGTGCCTTGTAGGTGACTTTCTGATCTGAAAACAAACAAACAAACAAACAAACAAACAAACAGAAAAAAACCACACCTACATATCCTATCAGGGTGTTTTCAAGTTGAAATACAATATTGCATATGAGGTTGAGTGTGTGCCATCTTGGAGGAACTTAATAAATGTTAATTCTCTTTTCCTTATTTCTTGTGTCTTACCAGTGATTGGTCATAGAAAACAGAACACATTAGGGAACGGCAAGTAAAATCAATGAGGTTGATCATTTATATGTTTATTGTGTATATGTTGTGAGTTTTCTGAATGTGTTTGTACATGTGCCCTTGTCACTTTGATTTTCTGTTATATGACATTTAACAGATTTCTTGAAGTTCTGTAATGCACAATCCTTATACTAGTAAGTTGAAGAAATGAAGGTGAGCAGGTAACTAGTGAAGAAAAAAATTAAATATATTGTATACACAATTGCTTTTTAATATAGCCCTAATGGAGCATCAGTGCAAAAAATCTGAATCCATATAGTTCAGGTTACTTTTATTTTGTAGGGTATCCAGTGTTTTGGGATTCCCTCAAATTAAATAGCATAATCAACAAGCAAGGGGAACTTTAAAATACAGGAACAGAAAGGAAAATGGTGAATGACCTGGCTAACTTTATAAGATATTCTTGTTTATAACAAAATATTTCTAATTGATAATAATTAGAACAGCAATTTTTAATTTTGGTGTTGAGATAGCACCATTAGCTAATCAATGATTTACTCAAGCTCTTAACATAAACTCTTTAGAAAAAACTGTTAAAATTATAAAAAGTTAGGCATAATTTTAAGAACAAAACAAAAGATAAGGGAACATAACTACAAAAAAATTTAGAATGACAGCCCTAGGGACTAAAGTTATAATATGTATCAAATATAAAACCACAAAGGTCAAGAAAATGGACATTTGATAAATCAAAAGTAGGTCTGTTGAGATGACAGATGAGAATTGAGAGTTATGCAACCAAAAGAAGAGAGTGAATAATGAACAATAAATCAGAAAAAAGAGGGGGAAGAGAGAAATCAGGAAGAAATTGCAAGTTGGGATGGGAAAAACAAGGAGGAAAATGAGGACAGAAATGAAACAGCTGAGGGTTAGGGATGGGATTGGTAGGATTCATTACATAAAATAGAATTTTTTTTTTAAAAAGAAAAGCTGATTCAGAATTGGTGGCATTATTAAACATAAACCAAGGAGACGGACCCCCTCTTTTGAATTCACAAGAAAATATTAACATTACCCATTTTCCCTCCCTGCATTTTGAGGAAGCTTATTGACTTTTCATAAAGCCACTGTGTTAGTGTGAAACCTCAGAGGTGTGTAGGGGCAGATTTGATGAAGTTGGGCCAATCAGAGGGAGAATAGGCCATGGTTATTAGTGAGCTCGAGTAAAGGGCCAGCCAGAACTATTATTCAGAGAAGTGTCTGGCAAAATTTCTATTCTATACCTTGATTTTAAGAGGTTTTCAAATTTAGTTCTTATAAATCGCAACAGGTTGGAAATTGGCAGCTGTTTCTTAGACTAGATGCAGTGTTCATTAAAAGGAAAATTTAGATTGAAAATGGTCTTCTCAAGAGTGGTGAAAGAAGAGGAGGAGGAAGGAAAAAAAAAGAATTATCCTGGCATTATGCTGTAGATTTTTTTAAAATATATTTTATTGATTTTTTACAGACAGGAAGGGAGAGAGATAGAGAGTCAGAAACATCGATGAGAGAGAAACATCGATCAGCCGCCTCCTGCACATCCCCCACTGGGGATGTGCCCGCAACCCAGGTACATGCCCTTGATCAGAATCAAACCCGGGACCCCTCAGTCTGCAGGCCGACTCCCTATCCACTGAGCCAAACCGGTTTCGTCTGTAGATTTTTTTATTAAGAAAATTATAATTCATAATGATATAAATTAGGAAATAAATATCATATAGTTCCACTGCCATATCCTTTTTAATAATAGAGAAACATGGTAATTAACCGAAACTTTGCTACCCTTCCCATTGGCTAATCAGCGAGATATGCAAATTAACTGACCACCAAGATGGTGGCCGGCAGCCAGGCAGCTGAAGCAAACAGGAGGCTTGCTTGCTCCAGTGATGGAGGAAGCCAAGGTTCCCCGACTGCCGATGAGGCAAGCAAGGGAGGGCCGTTGGCAGCGATCGGGCTGGCAGGGAAACAGTTAGGTGTTGATCAGGCTGGCATGGGAGTGGTTAGGGCAGTGGTTCTCAACCTTCCTAATGCCCAACCCTTTAATACAGTTCCTTTAATACGGAAATTGGTGACCCCCAATTTCATTGTTACAAATTGAACATAATTAAAGCGTAGTGATTGATCACAAAAACAATATGCAATTATATATGTGTTTTCTGATGGTCTTAGGCGACCCCCTGTGAAAGGGTGCTTCAACCCCCAAAGGAGTCGTGACCCACAGTTTGAGAACGGCTGAGTTAGGGGGTGATCAGGCTTGTGGGCAGAAGTGGTTAGGGGCAATCAGGCAGGCAGGCAGGCAAGCAGTTGGGAGCCAGCAATCCTGGATTGTGAGAGGGAGTCCTGATCCTAAACGGGCAGTCAGATATCCCTTGCGGGGTCCCAGAATGGAGAGGGTGCAGGCTGGGCTGAGGGACACCCCCTTCCAACCTAGTGTACGAATTTCAATTTCATGCACCAGGCCTCTAGTTAGTTCATATTGATTCAGGCATACATAGAGATAAAGAATCAGAAATTTTCTTTAATTTTGAGTAAATAAAAAATTAAATAATGGGTATCAGAGTTCAGAGGTTTCTGGTATCTTTTTTAAACTCTTATAATATGGAAAGGAAAACAATTGGCTAAAATTTTGATGAGAAGGTGGAGAAGTCAGAAGTTTCACAGAGTTCAGTCTACACTGCACAGCACTGGGCACACAGTAATGTTTTGAATAAATGAATGAACAGATCAGAGGCAACAGAATCAACACAGTTGAGCCTCTTCCACAATGAGATGCAAATATTATTTTGGCCACTCTAGAATTTATTTCTGCTTATCCTGGAGACAGAATTCCAATTTTTCTCTGGTTAATCAGCCTCACCATTCTCGACTCTTTCTGCTCCCGGTGACTCCTGACTCAGACTAGAGCAATCAATATAATTTACAATCATGATTTAAGTAATTGGTTCAGAGATAGGCACTGGGCCCAAATCTTCTAATCAGGGATAATCTAGGAATTCTGCTGTAATGCCTGGGAAAGACTTATGTTCTATCCACTGGGAATGCTGGGAGTAGAGCAGATAAGCTGGAAGCGGCCAGCAGCCCTGTTGCCACCTGAAAAAACAAACAAACAAAACTTCCTGGGGATTGAGCAAGCACGGATAAAGCAGAGGAAAAGAGCTTGAACCCATCACCTGAGCCTTTGCCTTGAGCTTGAACTTCTACGTTGCACTTTTCAGTTTTGTGAGCCAATCATTTTCTGCTTTTCTTAAACCAACTCTAATTTTCTAACCTAAAAAAATCAGTTAAAAATTTCCCATACAAAGACCATTGGAGTAATTTACTTCTCTTCGTTGTGCGTGATCAGAGGAAGAAAGCATCTTAACAAATATCCAGAATGCTATCACGCCATTCTATGCTAGACGGTACCCAAAGCAGTACCACTCTTTAACATTTCAGAAGGTGGATCATCTGGATCGATATTTTACTTAAATCTATAATGGTTGGGTGTGTTTACCAAACCTTAGGTTTTATCTTATTTCTTCCCCTCTAATGATTCTTTTCCTCTTCACATCTAGTGAATATTTAAAATAGTTAAATATTTTTCTCTCACAACTTCAGTTCTTTCAGCTGTTTCTCATAATCAATGTTTTTCAGACTCTTCCCCACCTTTGCCTTCTCCTCTGAATGTCTTTTGATGGTCAATTTCCCTGCAAGAGCACGGCACCCAAAACAGATGATGGTTTCTTAGGTGATGCATGAGTAACACAGGGAATACATAACTAGCCCACCCCCTACCTGGTTTTAGTTGCTGCACTTCTGTCAATGCAACCAGAAGAGGCATGGCCTGCTCATCCACCATTATCAACCAAATTGCCTTAAATGGAGGAGGCGGACAAAAAAAACCCCCAAAACAAAATAAAACACACACACACACACACACACACACACACACACACACGCACACACCCCAAAAAACCAACCAGTGAGCTTTTCTTTACATTAACTTTTTGAAAGCCATTCTTTCCTCATCCTGGACTGTGCCTTCTTCTTCTTCTTCTTCTTTTTTTTAAAGCTGTAACTTAATGTGATTTAAATCTGTAATTTAAAAGACTTTAATTTTGATTTGTTCTGTTGATACGTGTTTCATCTTATTTTGTAAAATACCTTCATTGGGCTTTCCAGTTCCAGCAAATTTTCGTATTTGTCAAACATACCATCTTATCCATATAAAATTTAATAAAATGTTGGGTAAGGCAGAAACATGATCAGAAATGCTATGAAATACCACTATAAACTGCTATTTAGAAGGACTGGAATATATTGATTAATTAGCTAATGAATCAATTATCATTCTTTAGGTATATTTGTTAGAAAAGATGTAAGTTCATATAACTATATGTTTTTCCAGCTCAGATGTCTCTATTTTACTCACAAGAATATAATGAGAGGTTTTATCCAAGTCTTTTTAAAATTTATTTTGTTTGTGACAGTTCTCTGAAGTATTATTAAAATACTAGACCAAGAATGTGATCCAAATAAGAAAAGTTATTGAAGAGTGGAGGTAATTTACAGAAACATCCAGGTTATTGAATAAGAATTGTGGGGATTAGAGTTGCATAATTTTAGCACTGGAACTTTGGCGCTAATATAAAGCAATCCAAACGTGAGATAGACAGACAGTTTTGGAGTAGTTGGATGACTTGTGTAAGATCTTGTACTTAGAGGCAAAATAATTGAGAACATATTTTGCCTAACATCTTGTCCAGTGATGCCCCTACCATACCACATTATCATACTGTTGTTCTTCCTTCTCAGCGAAGACCCTGTCTTCCTTATTGATGAACATTCCACTGGCCAGTGGCTACAGGTGCAAAAAGTAGGTACATTTCTTCCTTCTTAGATCATCACTTTATCCTCAAGTGATGTGTAATTGTGCACAGATGAAAAAAAGTCTTGCTTCTTTTCTCAGTCTACTTTATACTGAGGTTCTCTGGAGATGAAGAGATAAACCTAGATGTCCAATTTTCTAGAATTGTTTTTAAAAATCTTTCTTCAATATCTCGGATTACTGAAGATAATTTTTACCTATGCAGTACTGATGTGTACTGCTGTTTGGACAATTGAGCCACAGTTTACAAATGATTTCAGAGAGCATTTAACAGAGCTTCACATCAGAAGCAAATGTCCCAGGTGCAGAGATGTGAAATAGAACAGTTGACAGCTTAGACTGAAAACTGGCTAAGGGCAGAAGTTTAGGGTAGAAGTAAGTGGAAATATTCAAGTAGGGGAAAAAAATGGGAAAAAAAAATCACTAAGTCACGTAGTGTTGATTTTATGTCTGCCACTGTTTTAAGCACTTTATTTTATTTTATTTTTTTTTTGCACTTTACATTCATTAATTCATTTGATGCCCAAGATGATATACAAAGTAGGTATTTCACTACCTCCACACAAAGTCAATGAGGCAATTAACTTATCCAAGTCAGAAATTTAGTATGATGCAAACCTGGAATTTGAGTCTATGAAATCTGGCTCCAGAGTCTGTCTTCTTTATCTTTGGATTCAGGTGAAATTGAAATATTTAAATCATATTTTTCAGTTATATACCCCATAGGGCTCTTAACCTAGATACAATTTTAATAAATTTAAAGAAGCACAAAAATTTGGAAGAAATATTAGACTCTTTTACCAAAAATAATTTATGGACATTTGTTCTGTATGTGATTCCTCTCCCTTTGTATATTTGAGAGAAATTCTGATATTATGAGTATTATCCTCTATTGTGAAAGTTAGGACTCAAATTCTCAGGCTCTGTCGTAGCTGGAGCATAGGCATGTGACTGAGTTAGGCAAATTAGATGCATGTGCATGAAGCTTTGGTTTGAAGAAAATAGATAACTCATCAGCTTCTGTTTTGCTGATGTCTGGTACTAGTTGCAAAATCTGTTTCTTGCTGCAGAAGTGATGGTTGTAAATAAAATTCCAGACCTGATACTTAGTGGTGGTGGCAGAGGTAGTATTGGCGGCTGTTTCTCACCAGTTCTCTGGCATAACTCTAGCCTTTTATTATTCCTGGAATTTTAGACCAAAGTCTGTTTCTCCAGCCCTCTAAACAATTCTGTGAACCATTTACTATACAATCATTTTTTGTTTGTGTTTTCCTTTTGCTTTAGTTAGCCAAAGAGGATTCTGATGCTTGTAGCTAAGAACCCTGACCAATAGAAGAGTCAAATGAGAAGACAATACAAAATTATTTTTCAAAAGGGGAATAAAATAAGTGCTAGGAGAATTAAAAGATTACTATAATTTTGCAAACAATAAAAAGAGATAAAATATATGTTAACATGTCTATCAAATCTTCAATTATGATATGACTTTGTAAGTATTAAACATCTATAATAATAAAAGTGTAATATGCAAATCAACCAAACGGCCAAACAGCAGAATGACCGTCTGGACGACCACACTATGACACGCACTGGTGCCAGGCCAGCCAAGGCGGGTGCAATGTGATTGGTCGGGGGGGCCCGCCATTGCCCCACAATCACCCTGTAGAGGGAGGCCCAGGCCACCCTCTGCAGGGCGATCAATCGGGGGGCTCCGTGATCAATTACCCTGTAGAGGGAGGCCCAGGCCACTGGCTGGCAGAGCGATCGATTAGGGGAAGGGGGGACTCCAGATGACCCCAAAGAGGGAAGCACAGGCCACTAACTGGTGAGCTGCGGTGGGCGGGCAGGGCCTCCCTCTGCAGGGCTATTGGTGACAGGGCTCCCAGACTGCGAGGGGGCACAGGCCAGGCTGAAGGACTCCCCCCAACTGCATGATTTCGTGCACCGGGCCTCTAGTTTAAATATATTGTGCGAAAATAAAAGGTAAACATAAATAGTCAATGAAGGGAACTCTCATAGCAAATAAAAAATATGGAGAGCTGTGATCTTTACCACATAAATTTATAATAAACTCATGAAGAATAAATACATAAATACAAATAGAAATGGATAGAGATAATAAATATAGAGAAATAATGAAAATATGAAAAACTGAAGAATGTTTAAACTTATCAGTAGTTAAACAAATAAGAATTAGAAAAACTATAGATTTTTGTCTACCAGAATGTTGGTTACCTGGAGCAATGGGGAATTAGGGAAAAAATAATGAGGAGATAACAATGGGATGCTAGTAATGGTCTATTCATTGACAGGAATTAAATAGCTGCA
Source organism: Myotis davidii (assembly GCF_000327345.1). Taxonomy (NCBI): domain Eukaryota; kingdom Metazoa; phylum Chordata; class Mammalia; order Chiroptera; family Vespertilionidae; genus Myotis; species Myotis davidii. Next base: position 1,160,265 of record NW_006293776.1, on the reverse strand, counting down.
TTTACTTTGTGAACTTTCATGAAGCTATATACTTATGATTTAGGCACCTTCAATGTTATAATTCAATAAAAAATGTATTGATTTTCCTTTCTATCAAAACCTTCTTGGACTAATATAATTCCTTTGATTTCTTGGTCAAAAGACACTCCTGTTCATTCCTTGCCCTTGAGATGAGGTATAATCAAAGAACATAAGCAGATTTAGGTAGGCTAAATAAAATATTAATTAGGAATTAATTAGTATGGGTCAAATGTAAACAATCTCTACATTATATCACACCCTTGAGCCACTCTTTATGAATATGGGTAATTGAGAATTGTTTATCTATAGTTTGTTGTTGGAGAGATTTCTTAATTAATATTTCTATTAAGTAGGCAGAATAATTAATTTTGCTTGTAATAAAATGCTGAGCCCAAGAATTTCTAACCTGTCTTATTAGATCATTCTTTATCCTCATTGCTCTATATTTTTTCTTTCTTACTCTCTCTTTTTTCAAGAAAACATTTCTGTTCACTGAATGGATTTCAGACCTTTTAAAAAAATTCAGATCTGATATTTATCTTGATTTGGATGTCATTTAGAGTGTTTGCAATGAAAGAGATTTTCTATATGCCTTTCTAATATTTAGTATCTGTTACTGCCACTAGACTGGTATGCCCTTGGCTTTGTCTTTCTTTTTGCTGAAATGGTCCAGGAAAATAGGAGATGCATAAATGTGCATTTAAAAATTTAATTTTAAATATTAGGTAAGGCTGTTAGATTTAGATACCAGGTTTATTTACGTAGTGGAAATAACAGTCTGGTGTAATTTTAAATATGATGAGTTTTGTGTGGCCATTAAAAATGTGTTTCAGGTGGTAATTAAGGAAACCCATTTGTGATCTACATATTTATGCAAAACAAAATTACAGAATCAAACTACTACCCAGATGGGGTCTTCAAAGACTCCGATTATGCTTTAGTGTATCTATAGCATTCAAATATGAATGAAAACTTTTTGTATTTATTTTTACTGATGATCATAGACATGGAAATGAAAGAAGTATTTTTTTTTGGGGGGGGTAGGTGGTTGTAGTAAAATATTATTGGTAATTATAATATATATTTTATCCAGATATTAGTTTTTGCATGTTCTCTCCAGACCCCTTCAAACCTACCCAAGTTTAACCTTTTCTTTTCTTTTTTAAATCGAATTTATTGGGGGTGACACCTATATATATAAAAGCCTAATATGCAAAGTGTCCCCTCGGGAGTTCAACCGACCAGGAGTTCAATCACTCACTATGATGTGCGCTGACCACCAGTGGGCAGCGTGGACTGAAGGAAGGCCCTGGCTAGCAGCTGGCAGCCGGGGAAAGGAGGCCCCAGCTGGCAGCTGGTAGCTGCTAGGGACCCTACCCATACACAAATTTCATGCACTGGGCCTCTAGTTGGTCAATAAAATTATATAGGCTTCAGAAGTAAGCCAGGTGTACAATTCTATAATGCATAATCTGTATATTGGAGGGTGTGCTCATAATCAAAGAGAAAGGTGACTATCTCACATCTGTACCCAGATGACTAATGTTGCAGCTTCTTTATGCTCCCCTCATATCTTCTATGGGCCTCTGATCATCTGGCCCTTTCTTTTTTTTTTGAAGTTTTAGTTACTCAAGGGTGTGTTTGTGCGAGACTCAGCTGAAAAATTGTCTGTAAAAAATTTCTTACTCATTATCTTGTACACAATCTTTTTCTTCTTTCTCTGTTCACCAGCTTGGTTGTCTGTTAAGACTCCTCCCATTTCAGTCTGTTCCCAAACACACCCTCCACTCCTTTTATTTTTTAATTTTTTATAAGAGCAACTCAGACAGGTCTTAGTTTCGTGTCCTTTCCCAATCTAGACTCTGGGGGCCTCAGCACTAAAACCCAAGTGGCTTGCCCAGGTGTTTTGCTAAACAAAAGTCCAGCTTCTTCAGAGAGTTATGCTTATTCTTTGGAGGCATAAGTGCTTTCAGTTAGTTCTATTTTTTCCCTCTGTCTGTTAGAAATATATGAACATAAAATGTCACAGAGGAATCTTTGCCATTTCTTTCTCACGATTATTGATGTCACTAGTCAGACACTCTGCATTGCATAACCAGGCAGAGTCTTTCCTTCCATTTACAAGTTTGCCCACATAAAGCTATCTTGAATTAAGTTGTGACTGACAACCGTTAGAAGGTGATGCCTTCCATCACCTATTAGTGCCAAGAAACAGAATCAGAAATATGAAATGAACATAAACGTTTTGTGAAATAAAAAATTATCAATGAAATTTAACATCACTGAATGAGATTTTTATTTCACACAATTAAACTATAGGATTATTTAATTAGTATTTGTATTTAACTTCCAAATGCCATTTAAATTTGGCACACATGTCTTCTAAGTCAATGATTCCCAGTGGCTGAGTCAGATGAAATTCAGACTCTCATGTGTATAGGGGTATGAATGTTTATGTCATACATGTATGTGTGTGTGCATGTTTATGTATGTACATATTTGGTAAAGCCCTCCCTGCAATCTGCCCCTACCAACAACAATTTAATTCACTCTCTTTTCCAGTCTTACTAAGAATAACTTCTCTAAGCAAGCATTATAAAGTGGTTAGCTATCTCATCAAGTTCTTTTATAATTATGTTCAGTGAATCAATTTGGCAATTTTAGTGCAAAATATTACTATCATTGTTAGCAATGCTTTTACTGCATACTCTTCATTGACCATGCCTATCCTTTAAATCTGTTAGAAAGTCTAAAACAAACAAAATCAAACACACTAAGAAAAAACAACTATACAATCTTATAGTCTTTATCAGCTTCTCCAATAATTACACTTTAAAATGTCTATTTATTTGTCTTTGAATACACGAATTCATGTGCAGAGTACAAAATTCAAAGAGTATAAGAAGTATAGAATAAGAAATAAATTTTCCTTCCTTTCCTGTTCCCAGCCACAGTTTTCTTCCTCAGAGAGACAATTGTTTTAGTTCCCATAAACTTTCTATATATACATAAGCATAAACATCTATCTAACTGTCTATTTATCTATGTATTGGTTATATATTGGTCTTACTATCTATCATCCATATATCTTGCAAAAACATTCTAGAACAGTACTTTAAAAAATTGTCCCTGAAATTCTATTGTATGATATTAATAAATTTGCTTAAGAAACCCATTATTGATGGACACTTAATTTGTTTCTAATCATTGTTATTATTCATATACACATGTCATTTTACATATGTGCAAGTACATTAGTATGATCAATTCCTAGAAATGGCATTGCCTAGTATGCTGGATTCTTCTCCATAGAGATATTTGAATAAAAGTGCTATTTGAAATATAGACATACAGAATGTAGCCTGTAAGTTATAATTGTTAGTAATTTTATCTTCACAATTCTTCTATAAAGTATGTATAATTTGCCTAAAATAATTTGAAGAAATTGAGGGTTGGGCTGCTTGCTACTTGTCCAAAATCATACTAGCTCCTGACTCAGAAGCACTTTCAAGAGTAGTCTTCTCTTTCTCTGAAAGACGTAGGAGAAACTGCTTTGAACTATCAGGTTGTGAGACATGACAGAAGGCAACTCAAGGAACATCCTTGAACTCTATCACAGTTTTACTATGTCAGAGAAGATGCTGTCCCTTCCTCTCTGTTCCTTAGGTGTACAGAAAAAGCATGCATGATATTTATATTTTATCGATGTTAAAACACAAAAAGAAAAATTCCTGGAGATTCCCTGTGAGAAATCATCTCTACCTCCTCATTTGTAAAATAAGAGATTAGACTAAATGATCTCTCAGAGTTATGTTTTAAACATAAATAGGTCAAGTGGCCAGTTGGCTCAGTTGGTTAGAGCATGGTGCTGATAAACATAAATAGGGTAATTTACATAATAAAATGTAAGCTTTCCAAAAATTAAGCCCAGGATGAAAACATTTAAAGTTTTATTCTTTTGAAAAACTCCCCTTTTATCTTGGTTTACTACTTGGAGGGATAAAGACTCAATACATATGTATCAACAATTGAATCTAAAAAAAAATAAAATAAACAAGCAGAACAGAAATGGATTCATAGACACAGAGAACATTTTGATGGTTGCTGAATGAAAGAGGAATTAAGGGGATGGGTGAAAAAGGTGAAGGGATTAAGAAATACAAATTGGATGTTACAGAATAGTCATGGGATGTAAAGTGCAGTATAGGGAATATAGTCAATAATATTCTAATAACTATGCATCCTGTCAGATGGGTAGGAGATGATCACTTAGATTAAGAAAGTTATATAATGTCTAATCATTGAGATGTACACCTGAAACTAATATAATATTGTGTGTCAATTGTAATTAAAAATAAAAATCGATAAAAAAAACTACACACATTTCAGATTTGGTATGATATGATGATTTTCTTTTTCTGGGCAATGCAGTATAATTCTCTTCCATTAGGATCATATCACTGCCCTGTGCTATGCATGGGAAGTGGGTGCATAACCAAGAGGGTGATTTAGAGAGAAGAGGATATTTGGCTGTCTGAATTGTCTGGGCAGCACAGCAGACTTCACATGATGTTGTTCTAAATGATATGCATTTATAGTGGTGGCATTTAATTTGTCAAGGCATATGTGCTTTGAAGAAACATGCTGATAATTGTGTAATTGGTTCTGAATGTTCCAAGAAAGGGTTACAGATCGCGTTATGCAAAGTACAGCTGTGCTTCCACAGATTTTTCAAATACTGCTTCCACTTTGTCCTCTTCCATTTTTTTTTCAAATTAAGGTTTAAAGAGTAAGAACTGGTTTTGGAAGAGAAGTAAAGTAAAGGTCAGAAGTGATTCTCTTTTGCTTGGTCTTCTTAATTTTGGAACTCTGTTTATGAGAAAGATTTGCAGAAAAGCACTTAAAAGCTAATCATTTCGCTCCTCTTCCCTTCCACCAATGTGAAGTGAGTGTGTGGATTTTACAGAATCTAGGTAATAGTGTAATTTTTTATAGTAGGACAAATTTTATTACCTATGTATCTCTCTATTAATTAATTTATTAATTTCCACAAGGAAAGAATTGTTTCCTATGTCAGAAATAAACTCATATGTTAAAAAACAGTGTCTTGGCCATTTGTTTAGATTTATGAGACACTGAACACTTATGTAAGTAAGTTTATTTTTTCTTCTGATTCAATTTCCTTAGTCTTTGGACTCTGAATAAATTCAGATCACTGAAGAAATTATAGGTGGGGGCAATAAAAATCCAGAAGTCAAATAAAAGCACAACGCACACAGAAATCCAAATCAGAAATAAGGAGTAAAAGAATTATAGAAAATATTTTCATTTTGGGGGGGGTTCTTTATCCCTATTTTTCATTACCTTTTTGTCCTTTCTGTTGCCTTTAAGCTGAACAATATATTTTCCCTCTAGATCTCTCCTAATTGGGAATCTGCCTTCAGAAATTAAAAAAAAATCCACCAAGATATTTATGGACATTTGTTTGTATTAAAAATATTCCATATGTACAGAGAACCAATGACTCAGGCTAATCACTGCCTTTTCCCCATCTGATTCCATGATCCTTTGTGGAAAATCTTATTCCGGGTGGATGTTATTTGATTTAGATGTTCCTTCTATCTGCTCCTGGGATAAAGCTCTGGACACATTTGCCTATTCGGCTGCCATTTTGTCTCCTTTGTGGAAAATCTTAGACCTTAAGAAAAATCTCTGGATTTAGAAGGTAAGAAAGAAAAAAAAAAACTGGAAAAAAGGAAAGCATGGATTATTTCACCTGGAGGTGGGGCAGATGAAGATGGTATCAGACAAGAGTGAGCAGGACCTGGACTTGCTCCTCACTTAGTCAAAAGGGGCACCCCTCTCCCTCCCCACCCAGTGAGAAGCAGGAGTTTTACCAAGTCTCAGATATGAGAAGGTTGCTGATCCTAAGAACCAGGAAAAACCCCTCAACTTGAAGGAGAAATGACAACCAGCAGATGCCAGCACTGAGATGACACAAATGTTGAAATTATCTGGTGAGGATTTTAAAATAGCCATTATAAAAATGTTTCAAATAAAAATTATAAACAGGTTTGGTAAAAATGACAGAAAAGTCTCAGCAGAGAAGCAAAAAACAAAACATATGAAGACAAATTAAAAATTTAAAACTAAAAGATAGAGTAACCCAAACCAACCAACAAACAAAACATTTACTGGGTGGGCTTAATAGCATCATGAAGAAGACAGGAGAAAGAATAAGTGAATGTGAAGATAAAAAACAATAATAGTTACCCAATGTTAAAGAACATAAGTGGAACAAATGAGTACAGCCACAAGTATATTGGGACTATAATGAAAGAGCCAACATTTGTGTCCTTAGAACCCTAGAAGGAGAGGAGACAGAATGTAGGGTTGGAAAAGTATCTAATCTAATAAAAGACAAATAGGGTAATTAACCGTATCTCCAACACGCTTCCCATTGGCTAATCAGGGCGATATGCAAATTAACTGCCAACCAAGATGGCGGCAGGCAGCCACGCAGCTGAAGCGAACAGGAGGCTTGCTTGCTCCAGTGATGGAGGAAGCCAAGGTTCCCTGCCTGCTGCGGCCCAGCTCTGAGCTTCCCTCTAAGAAACAATGGTGATAGGGTAATTAACCGTATCTCCAACACGCTTCCCATTGGCTAATCAGGGCGATATGCAAATTAACTGCCAACCAAGATGGCGGCAGGCAGCCACGCAGCTGAAGCGAACAGGAGGCTTGCTTGCTCCAGTGATGGAGGAAGCCAAGGTTCCCTGCCTGCTGCGGCCCAGCTCTGAGCTTCCCTCTAAGAAACAATGGTGAAATTATAGAAGCTAACTAAATCCCAGATACCTGCTTTCAGCAGTGGAGGCCTCAGAGCTGGAGCTGCAACAGTGTTTCAATTATAGAAGCCAAACAAACCCTAGATACCTGCTTTCAGCCAGCCGAGGTCTCAGAGCTGGAGCCGGGCCTCAGAGCTAAAGCCGCTCTCAGCTCCAGTGACAGCCATAGAAGGTAAATAAATCCCAGAATGAAAAAAAGAAAAAAGAAAAAAAGAAGAGGTTGGGCGTTTCAGTCACCTGCCAGCCTGAAATGGCCCTCAGCCCCTCACCCAGACTGGCCAGGCCCCCCAGTGGGGACCCCCACCCTGAAGGTGCTGTGGCTAGCATGCAAATAGCCATCAGCCATTGAAGCTGGACATTCTCCAAGGGGTCCCAGACTGCAAGAGGGCACAGGCTGGGCTGAGGGACCCCTCCGGAGTGCATAAATTTTTGTGCACTGGGCCTCTAGTTAAAAGAAATAATGGCTGAAATTTCTCCATATTTGGCACAAGATGGAAACCTAGAGATTCAAGAAGTTGAACAACCCTAAACATTGCAACCCAAAGAAATCTTCACCAAAGCACATCATGATCAAACTGAAAACTAAAGACCAAAGAAAAACTTTAAAAGCAACGAGATTTAAATGATACCTTACTTATAGGGGAAAATGATTTGAATGACAGGATTTCTCATCAGAAACCATGGAAGCCAGAAAAAGTGCCACATATTTCAAGTGCTGAAAGAAAATAACCGTCATTTCAGAATTCTACATCTGTTGAAAACACCCTCGAAGAATAAAGGGAAATTGAGCCATTTTTCAGATGAGGGAAACCAAGAGAATTTGTTGCCATCAGAACAATCTTAAAATAATGACTGAAATAAGTTTTCTAAACAGAAGGGAAATAATACAAGACAGTACCTTGAAATATCAGGAAGAAAGAAAAGGCAATGGGAAAAAGTAAAAATATGGGTCAGTACAATTGATACTCATTATTTTATTGGGTTTTCCAAAATATATTTGTTGATGATCGATGTCTGATGTGGCTCTCAGTTTATGTGGAGGAAATATTTAAGACAATTACATCATGAATAGGAGAGAGCAAAGGGACTTAAAAGGAAGAATTGTATTGATAAAATATCAATACCAAAAGACTGTGAAAGTTATCTATACTAATAAAAGGGTAATATGCTAATTAGACAGGATAGACCGGACATCCTTCTGGACAAAGCCATGGTGCTGGGGGCCGAAGCAGAGGCGGTTAGGGGCAATCAGGCTGGCAGGGGAGAGCAGTTAGGTGCAATCAAGCTGTCAGGGGAGAGCAGTTAGGGGCATCAAGCAGGCAGGCAGAGGTGTAGGGGGGATTCAGGCATGCATGCATAGTGGTTA
>NW_006293776.1:1147899-1151996 GCF_000327345.1 Myotis davidii | reverse complement strand
GGCAGGCAAGCAGAGGTGGTTAGGTGTGATCAGGCCTGCAGGGGAGCAGTTAGGGGCATCAAGCAGGCAGGCAGAGGTGGTTAGGGGTGATCAGGCAGGCAGGCAGGTGAGCGGTTAGAGGCCAGCAGTCCCAGATTGCAAGAGGGATGTCCGATTGCCAATTGAGGCCTGATCCCTGTGGGACAGCCCTCGAGGGGTCCCGGATTGGAGCGGGTGCAGGCTGGGCTGAGACCCCCCCCACGCAATGCATGAATTTTGTGCACTGGGCCTCTAGTCTATATATAATGTAATACCTATAACAACTACTAAAAACTATACATAAAGATATATTCAGAAACACTGTAGCTAAATCAAGATAGAATTCTAAAAAACGTCCAAACACAAATAAAGAATGAAAACCATTAAAATTATTCATGGATGTTTAAGAAGATAGAAATTATTCATGCATTACTAGAAATAATCAGTCTGTTATGTTGCTGTCTTCCTAAAATCCAACTGAGGGGTGCTGCAGAGAACCAGTGAGTGTTTTATCTGAAGTGGGAAACGTAGTAGGTAGGTGTGGAATGAGGTCACTTGGGGACAGAGTATTGGCTTATAGGGAGCTGTTGGGGGTGAGGTGCTTATTGAAGGTTAAGCATGACCCTAAGCAATGGAGAAATCGGGTTAGGGAAATTAGGAGCTGAAAAAGGAGCACCAAAAAGAGATGTCAGCAAGGGGATTTTGCTTATTTAATTTTGTTTTTTTTTGTCCAGCATGAGCCCTTCATCTAACTTGGAATTCCTTCTGTGTCTCCTTATTATCACCCACATCTTCTACTCTCTGGGTTTAAAAATACATTACATTATGTAATAGGCTAAGTGGGTTATGGTGAAAGTGTGCACTTGGCTATCACGAAAGGATTACTTTATTTATTTATTTTTTTGCCCAATAAATTTTAAGATCGAAGCAACAGACTTGCACTTGTCTTGTGGACCAGCCTTTTGTATTTGGGAACGGTTGGGTTCTGCTGAGATTGATGCTCAGTATGAATGTTCAAAAGATACTTTTCACATAGAGTCGACAGTGGCAGGGTTCTGTAATATACTAAAATGAAAGTCAAATCTTGACGTTGGTATCTAGGGTCGGGGTAAGGGCCACCCTTTTCACTAAATGAAGCAGGCCCCTCCATAGGCTAAATATGAAGAGGAAATAGAGAAACATAAACACACCCGAGGCCAATTATTTTTTTAAAATTACGTTGCCTACAAAGCATTTTTAATGACAGAGAGCATTTATATTTTCTTTCTCTCTCTCTCTTTGTTCTCTCTTCCATCTCTCCCTTTACCCATTTCTTCTATGAGAAAAGAGGCAACATCATTCTTCCAGTCTGCTGCTTTAGACCTTGGGTCCAGATTGCCTGTTTGTATAACTCAACAAGTACTTTCTTGGACTTTATCTGTTAAAAAATACTTTGTACATATAGTGTTTCCATTTATGTTGAAATTCACTTATTTCCCAACTATTGTTAATGATGACTGTCTTATAAACGCTATTATTTTTTAAACCAAAATACATTTTTCTGAATTAGTTTTCATGTGACTGCGGTTCTATGTATCAATATGATTTTTTCTTTTCTATTTCAAAGAAAATATTATTGTTCTTTGTGGCCTTAGAGTCATTAACCTCCCCATCCCCAATTTTTAGATATATGGTTATTATGAAACTAAGTGAATTTCTTTAAAACATAAATGATCCTTTTGTCCTGAATATCTGAAAAGCCTAAATATGTAAGTTGTCAGTTCTATGTCATTTCAGAATAGGAAGCTTTCAAAATAAATAGAAGAGTTTTCTTGACTAATGGGCATATGCAATTTTGGTTTCTTTCAACATAGAACCAACCCTGAAGAAGAAATTCCAACAGAGAGTAGAGCTGGTATCCCTGCTAGCTCCTTATTACCCACCAAACTTCCAATTTCTGTGAACTCGATTTTTTCAGGTTTTCTTTTTTAATGATTCATTTTGGGGCTTTGAATAATATATGGAAGTTTTTACTTTCAACATAAAAAAAAAAAGAAATTCCAGGGTGTACCCTTGCATATACACTAACTCTTTAGGTACTAGTGCTTGATGGCTTTAGATTATGTTTGTGATTAAAAAAAGAAACAGGTTATTCAGCCATTAGGCAGAACCAGACATGGTGAAAGGAGCTTGGTCTTGTTTTGCACTGAATTACCTGGAGATAAATTGTCCATAGTATTCCTCAGCATATTATCTTCAAATGGTCTTGCGCACGCAGGCCAGTGTGAAGAAGTGATTGGGAAGATATTCATGCATTTTAAATGGATACTTTGTATTTATATTTGGAACAAATAACTATTTTCATATACTTTGATGAAGTTCACTCAATGCACAATAAACAATCAATAAAAGACACTGTACAGTTGAACATAGTTGACCTTTCATGATGTTCAAGAGTACTAATATGGGGGAGTCTATGGTAAGAGTGAGAGCCAGGAGAACAGTTAAAGAATGCAGTGAATTGTCACATAACAGTGTTTTCATTTAAAAGACATTTATGCATTTTGAATTATGCTTTTGAAACACAGACTTTTAAAAGGAGAGGTATGTTGACGATATTCTAATAACTTGTCACAGTGGAAGAAATGGGTCAAGGAGGTTCTATGGACATTGCACAAGAGTCTACCCATACTACATTTTGCATATGAAAGTATGGATTTGGTTTTGCTTATCGATATGCAGTCAAGTCCTCTACAAATTACAAGGAGGGGCTCATCTTTCCTCATGCCAGTCATTGCAATCTACTTGCAGCAATCTTTCCTCACCCAACTCCACCTAATAAGATGTCATGTTATGAATATGATTTATGAATATGGTTTGAATACTTCCCAAATCAGACGGAGTGGAAAACTTGTTATCTGATTTGTTAGATAGTGAAGAAGAATTCATTTGCCTACGATACTGTTTTTCTCTCCAAAGTCTTGTATTTAAAATGTTGAAGTAAGTTCAGCCTGACTCTGACCTTTTGCTCCGACCATTTTCTCCCTGCTCAGGTGATATGGGGTGGGCAGAGATGCACTATGCTCCTGCCAGCTCAGCAGCCACTGTGTGTGAGAGTTACAAACACAACCAGACATTCCCTTCTCTTCCTTGCATAGGACTAGGTATCCATTCAGTCTTTAAAAAGAACCCATAATGTGATATTTAATTTTTTAACAATTCCAATATGTGATAAGTGAAATGGTGAAAATGTAAATATGCTTGGAACAGGATTAACTTTTTAATTTAAGTAATAATGAAATTTGTTTTGCAGTCACTAGCATATACAAATAAATGGTTTGAACAAAGATATTTCACTTGAGACTCAGTCAACAACCCGATAATAGATGTAAAATCAAACATCGTGTTGGTGTGTTGGTGCATGTCACATTTGAAATGAGTAAGAACTGAAAAAACCCCCATTAAGTGGATTAAAATGTGTCACTCTCCTTAAAGCTTACATCATTTGCTCACAGAAAAAAAATGTTACCCTATGAAAAGCGTGGCCTTTAATAAATATTGAATAGTAATGTCTCATTTGATAGGAGTACCTCTCAACCATGGTCAGCATTTGAAAGCCTCCAGTGACACTAGTATCACTTTGCTTCAGAAAGGTATAAGGGAAATTGTAATTGTCCAGCCAAAGTTTGAATCAGTTCAGTAGTACTATCCCCCATATTTATCCAATTGCAAGCAATGTCAAGAGGTGAGATGCTTGATGAAGGGAATATGATTTCTCATCTATGAAATGCCATTCTCATTTGTTCCTTTTGGGAATATCGTTGTCAAAAGGATAAAAAAAAAGATGAGCTGGAAAAGAAAATCTTTATCTAAAGAGGACCATAGAAATGTCTATTTAATCCAGATTTAAAAAAAATTTAAAATTTTGATGGAAAAATATCAACACCTCATCCATTTTTAGTCAACCATATATAATAAAATATATTTATTGGAGTGATCACCAGGGATTCTGTGATTAACAAGTCCGTATTGATCACTCTTTTTTTTAATATATTTTTTATTGATTAAGATATTACATATGTGTCCTTGTCCCTACGTTA
>NW_006293776.1:1145743-1146592 GCF_000327345.1 Myotis davidii | reverse complement strand
AAGTTCTGGGTCTGTCTGACCCGGCTGCAGTTAGGTAATTACAGGTTGCAAATGGCCGGGGCATTCATATGCAAAAGCCTCTGCCGCAGCCTGGGTGGGCGGGGTCTCAATGAATCAAAGGGCGGAGCAAGCAGCTATGGCGGATCCTCAGCCCTGCCCTAAGGATACCCGTGTCTCAGTGTCCTGTAATGGCTGCAAGCACCTCTGAGGGAAAGCCGCCCTCAAGATCGCCCGCTGCCAGACAGTCCAGTTTCTCCCCGCATGAGTCCTGGGTCCCCAGAGACTTCCTGGAACCGGAGTTCAGAGCCGTCGGGAGCTTGTGACTCCCTCCCGATTCAAAGAGACAGCCGAGTCCTCAGGTGCCAGCCCCTTTCTGCGCGCTCGAGCTCCCTACCTCTGCGCTTCTCTTCTGCAGCTTCTCTGGCTCTCAGTGTGCTTTTCTTTCCTTCTAGTTGTAGAATTTACAGTCAGCCAGGCTTCCTGTGGTTCTGGATGATGTCCGTATTGTTTTTCTGAGGTATTAATCAATTGTTGTGAGCGGCATCAATTTCCCAGTGTTTATCTCTGCCGCCATCTTAGTTTCTCCCGTATTGATCACTCTTTATGAGTGCAATGGACTGAGAGCTTTTGGGTAGTCACATTTCACAAAAAAAACTTTGACTCCGGCTTTCTTCCAGTCTTTCATGTACAGATTTAGTCCCCCAGTAGCCCTAGAGAATCTTCTAGCTCTCTTATCTTTCCAGTTCTCACAGAGTTCTTTTGGATATGAGCTCTCACAGGTAAAGTATTTTATTTTACATAATTCGATGCTTTCACATGAGGCTATATTGATGAATAGAAAAAAATAGG
>NW_006293776.1:1138101-1145531 GCF_000327345.1 Myotis davidii | reverse complement strand
TTTGGCTCTCATTGATGTTTTTAACTCTATCTCTCTCCCTTCCTCTCTGTAAAAAATCAATAAAATATAAAAAAAAAGGTGTGAAAATTTTATATAGGAAGTTAGCTCATTTAGTTTCACAATTAGACACAATCAAATGTACTTTGTGTGTGAGCTGTGATTAATATTCTTCGACATTGAAAAAGCACAGTTTTAATATCTGATTAAAAATGGATGCAATATTTGGATCCATTTTGAAAGGAGAGGCTTACCTAACTGTAGATAACCATTTTAAAGACATTTTATTACTGATATAAAATACCACTTAGGCTAATTTTATTTTTTAGTTAATGAACAAGCCTTGTTTAAATAATGAAGCAGTGATTTAATGATTAACACACTTCAAAAACACTTCTTTGTAGAGACTCCTGTAAGCAACATATTGGGCAAATAATCATGCACACTGAACATATTTTGTTCCTTCTCATTAAGAGAGTACTCTAGAAAATAAATACTGGAGGTGCATATACTTATTCCCATTCTATATCCAACCCCCAATGGTTGCCTTTTTAAAAGTACTGCTTATCACAGCAGTGAATTCTGTATCAGCCTTATCACTGGGAAAGGCTTCCAGGAGAAGGCATAAGACCTTTATCTTGTTGGTGGGGGAAAGCATGGTATCAGGCCAATGAGGGTAAAATAACTGCAGGTCATGGGGTTGGGGAGAATTGGAAACTCACAGATGAATAAGTAATGCTCTGGTAGTGTTTGAAGGATTATATAAGAAGCATGGGACCCAGCTGTTCTATGCTTTATTAAGAACAGAAAAGAAGGAATAGACTGATCTTGAAGTAAGAATTGACAAAGGAGTTTCTTAAGTCTTGGAAACTCTTGTGAAAAAAGGCTCTGTTCTTGTCCCTTTACACACGCACACATGCTCAGCTGTTACTCTCAGTTGATGAAGACCTTTTGAGGCCCTTCACAGTTTTATAGAAATTTGAAAACTAGCTGAATTGCATTATGTGATTTTGAGAACAAAAAATTATGGTAAACTGTTCTGCCTTTCCAAATTCAAGGTCTTACAATCCTTTCAAACAGTAAGGATATGCATAGTATCCCTGGAAAGATGGGATTCAGAAGTCTGTTACTTTCCTCTCTTGTGAGCCAAATAGAGAGTTTTAGTTACTATGTAGACATCTGGTCATTTGCAATCAGGTTCAGCCATTTACTCACCCATTCTATTATTTATTTTCTTTTAAACGTTTTAAAAACAATTTTTGAGTGGCTAACTGGTAGAGTTTAACTAATTTCAGTAAAAAAAAAAACTAAAAATTTCCAAGTTCATGCAGTTATAGATACCTATATATGTATTTTTAATAAATTAAGATTATTTTTCTCATTTGCACACAACTCAGCTCTTTGTCTCAGTAACTGTAGATTAGGCTGGAAAGGAATGGATGAGCATTTAGGATTCTATTATGTATAGAGTTTTGTATTCTAATTTGTTAACATATTTTTAAAGCATTGTCTATTTCACCAAACTGACATCAAAAATAAGATTTTCACTTGGTGGATACTAATTAGTGCTTTCCTCCATGTTAGAAATTAAGCTGCCTTTATTTTTTACTACAATAATTAGTCCTTAGAATAAAAACTTAGGAGAGTTACTCAGCCAAAGGATAAGAAAAATGTTAATGCTTTTAATGCTGCCAGACTGCCATCAAGAAATTCCACCAAGAGTGCATGAGAGCGTGTTTTTCATTGCACCTTTATCTGTATGGACTGTTAGCAGAATTCAATGTCTGGAATAACATTAAATGGTTTCTGATTTGAATAAGACTGATGAAATTATCCATGTGTAGACATGTTATCATGGGCATATGGAATTACCTACCAAGCTTTTAAATTAAATACATTTTTCAAAAGTGCTTTTGTTTTCATGCAGTCACATTCATTAACTAATTTGACAAATATTAACTATGTATTTGGAAAGTTCCTACTACATTCTATTAAAAGAATCAGTGGTTAAATTTCTAGCTGTTCAGATCACTATAATGTTTTCCTTAGTTTACTGCAGCAACTTTGTTAGTGTTCTCCGTAGATCCAGTCTTTCTTCTTCACATTTACCACTGGGATGGTTAATTTGATGTGTCAACTTGACTTGGCTATGGGGTGCCCAGATATTTGGCCAAACTTCATTCTGGTGTCTCTGTGGGGATATTTTTGGATGATATTAATGTTTAAATTGATAGACTGAGTAAATCAGATTGCTCTTCCTAATGTGCCTGGGCCTTCTCCAATCAGTTGAAGACCTGAGTAGAGCAAACAGGCTGTCCTCTCCTAAGTAAGAGAGAATTCCCCTGCCTGACTGCTGTGCACTGGAACTACGTCACTGGCTTTCCTGTTTCTCAGGTCTTCAGGTCTGGACTAGAACTACATCACTGGCTTTGCAGCTGACAGAGTGTGGGACTTCTCACAATTGTGTGAGCCAGTTCCTTCTGTACAGGGCACTTGCCATGAATAGAGCTTTCAGGATTGGAAGATACTCTGGGCGAGTCAGTCAGTGAGGGGCGAGTGAATGTGAAGGCCTGTACACACTGTCCACAATTGTTCTTCTTGCTTCTTTCCAATAGAGTCAGAAATAGAACATCAAAGCTGTCAATGTGCTCTAGCTGGTTTGGCTTAATGGAGCGTCAGCCTGCGGACTGAAGGGTCCCAGGTTCGATTCCAGTCAAGGGCACATGCTCAGGTTGCAGGCTCGGTCCCCAGTTGGGGGTGTGCAGGAGGCAGCCAATCAATGGTTTTCTCTCATCGTTGATGTTTCTATCTCTCTATCCCTCGTCCTTCCTCTCTGAAATCAATAAAAATATTTAAAAAAAGCTGTCAGTGCTGCTCCATAAACAGGGACGTGGGCTGGATTAATTGAAAATGTTGAGGAGACGCTGGCGAGGTAGTACACGGATCATGGTGATAGTGACTGTCAGGTGGCCTGAGGATCACTAGCAATAAGAAATCAAGGTGGAGAGAAAAAGGAATATCGGGTATTGTCCTTGCAATGTGGTTTTGGCTGTTGCATGTTGGACTAGTGGTCAAGTTAAGGAACTTGGCTGGTGTTTATATAAAAAAAGAGGGTATTTGACATGGGTGTAGAACCTAGGACTCAATATTTTGACCCTGGAAATTTGTTTTTGGTTCCATTGACCCTACTTGGTAGAAAGGACTCTCTCTGGCATTGAATTGATTGAAGAAATAACACTTAGCTCTGTTTTAAATCATTATAGTATTTTCAAAGTACAGGGACAAGCTCCATATTACCACAGAAAGCATTTATTAAAGTGGCAGTGGCACTTAATACTTGTTAAGTTAGCTCCTTTGGACCTATGTCCTTGTACAAAACCTTAGGAACTCAACACAGTATTTACAGCACTGTACTCTGAAGACCATCAAGCTGGATCTGGGAGGGCTGCAGTGCCCTCTGAATACATAGTTCTGAAGACAGGCTCCTCTGTGCTGGAACAGGTCAGTGGCTGACTGATTGGGATGTAATCTGTACACTCAAAATTGAGGTGTTGGGAGTGAGAGGGTATCTGTTGCAAAGCCCCACAGATATTGCTCCCATCAGAGAAAAAAATTTCTCCTCAGCTACATATCTTTTAATTTATTACAGTAAATTTAGCTTTCGTATAATCTGAATAATCACTATTGTATATGCAGTCCATCCTTGACAGAAAAGTCACTATCTGGTTTATGACTGATTATACCATTATGTATCTCCTATTGGTTCTGTTTCTTTGGAGAAACCCTGACTAATACAACTACTGTAGCTAAAGTGATCTCTGAAAAAAATCTAATAATTCTGCTTTCCCCTTGAAATCACTTAGCGAGTTCCATTGCCTTGCAATAGCCTCAAATTCCTTAACATGTTCCCTTTATGATTTATCTCCTCCTGTCTATTCTCATTTCTTTACATCTCCCTCATTTACTATACTCTCACCGTTTTTGTAACAGTACTATTTCCTTGAACACTCATGCCTTATCACCTCTCAGGGCCACCTCTTGTGTTGTTCCAACTTCTTAGTCATATGCTCACTGTCTTCCCTTAGCTTAGACCTAATGTCTTCCAGGAATCTTTTTAAATCCCTCTCGTTAAGGTGTCCCAGCTGCTTTCCCCATGTTAGCACTTATTGTATACTATAGTTGCCTGTTTTCTTATCTGACTTTCCAATTGGCTTTGGATGTTTCTGTCATTTTTTTCACATAGCATCTGGCATAATCCTGGCTCTTAATAGACACTTGTTGAATAAATGAATGGGAGCATTTCATGAGATGTTAGGGTTTTCTTTATTAGCGATATGAAATCGTTGAGGTTGAAAATGCATTACTTTTTACTTGATAAACCAGGTAACTCTTTTAACAGATTGAGTCATACCATTGACACGGTTCACAACATTCATAAACGTGATTCCAAAAAATTAGCCCCCATCGAGCAGGTGAATGTTACACACAGTGATACAGCACATTTGGCCCAGCAGTGATTCCTTTCCTGTAACCATGATCTATATCAGTGATTCTCAACTGGCAACAATTTACCCCTCCCCGCCCCCACCCCAGAGGACATTTGGCAACATCTGGAGACATTTTGTCGTGGCTTGGGGCTGAAGGTGTTGTTTGTCTCTAGGGCGTAAGAAGCCAGGGATGCTGCTAAACATTCACTGCAGCAAGGATTCATCAGGCCCAACATGCCTATAGGACCATGGGTAGGAGACCCTATTCTATGTAAATCCAGAGATAGCTTATAACGGACAAGTTTTCCCATGTGATGGTTATGATGTAATTGCTTGATACCTGTGGTCTTTTCTGGTTGTTATTATTTGACCATTGAAGAAAAAAAAAAGGAAGAGAACCAGACAGCCAAATGATACACTGTATTATTGCCTGGGAGCTGTTTTGGTGCTGTATTTTAACTCATTAACATTTAAAAATTGTTATGCAGCAGAAAATAATTATGTCCTTTTAACTGTTGAAACAGAATCCATTTTTCCAAGCATACTTTTTTTTTTAAGGGCATATTGCTAAAACACCAACTGTTTTACAAGCACAGTAATCACAGTGCTGTTGAGTTTACTGTGTTTTGTTAGGACACACTTTATACTGTGGAAAATGCATTTTAACGTAATTCTTGGAAAAGAACAAAGGTTTGCTTTATTTTTGTAAATGAGCAATTAGCTGCATAGTGACCCCCTCTGGCAGATAAAAGGTGCAGAGGTTTCTCCAGGTAATTCCTGGAAAGTTCAGTATCTGAGTCTTTGACCTTCACTTCAAGGAATGAGGAAGCTAACGAGAGAAAGTGGGAAATGGAGAAAATTTAAGAGGCTCTGAAGACTTTAATTTCTTTTAAGAGAATAATTTATTCTGTTTATGATCAGTATTGTGATGTCCTATTGCGGCTCTTCATTTTCTACTTCCATCACCCTGTAAGGCACTGGGTCTGGACCAGGTTTCATGCACCAACATATCCTCATGTGGAATTTCAGGGGTTTTCTGAATTACTGGGAATTTTGATATTTGTGTGGCTTTAGGAGAAGGTGTAGAATGTTTAAAGGGAGCTTCTTACTCACCAATGGGGTCTATAGTCACTGCCCGGTTTGTAGACCTGGAGTGGGATGTCTGGCATGTAAGATCTGCTTTGTTCTTTTTCTCCTCTTACTACACACATGGGCTCAGAGAGTCACAATCTCTCCACTGACAGATGACTTTCAGGGTGCACTTCTCTGCTTACCAAAGACGAGTTGCAACTCTCCAGATTCATCCAACCCAGCCTTCCTCTGATTTTTCAGCTTTGAAAATGACTTCCTGTAAATTAACCCAATCTTTTTTATGTGAGGTGTAATGCAGTTTGGGGGTAAATATAAGGAAAGTTTGTACATAAGAAAGAAGAGAAATGCAGCTCCCTGTGTTCTTTCTACAGGAGGGAATGCTGGTCTTGATGACAGTGATGGCTGTAGGCTCATTTATATGCTCCTAAAGGATAAAATTGGTCTCCTTGCAGCATCATGTGGCCTCACGTGCACCACCGTCTCCACACATCATCAACCCGTATGTGGAACAGACCGGGAGGCCAACGCTAGCTCCTGTAGTTTACTTTGAAAACATGGAAATTTGCTTTCTCTGATGTAAATATTACATAATAGCCAGACCTGTACTAATCCTCAACTTCCCTTTCTTTAGAAGTTGCCAATTGACTCTTGTACAGTTGGAACAGTCAGGTTCTCTGGACAGCTTGCAGTGAGGGCGGGCAAGGCACAGGGACTGCTGTGTTATTAATATAATATTGTCCTACCCTCAACATTTCTGAGCTCTTGAGAAGGACTATGTGATTTATATTTGTGTAGTCACAATTCAGCGAGGGCTCCTAGACTCATAAGTAGGTAAACTCCCATCATCGACAAGAAAATGTGGCAAACTTACTTTAAAACAAGCTGACTATGGAAAGGCCCCAAATAAACATATTTTGAAATGGATGCAGTCTACAATGAGTTATAGTCATTGTGGATTGGAAGTACGTATTAAGAATTTTTTTTCTTAGTAATAGCTCTTGACTGCAAATCATAGATTGATAATGCTTGATATTTGCTGAGATGGAAGAATATAAATATTAAATGATAGTGCTAGTATAGTACTATCTTTTCCTCAGTACTTTATTAAGGAGGTTTCTCTGAGAATACTAGAAGATCGAGCACATATTATACAATGGTCTAACCTGAAACTGAGAGTTAAGTGTAGGTCATCAGCATGAGAACTTGGATATAATTTTTCTTTATAATTTAAAAATCTTTAAGAAAATCTTAATTAAAAATGTTTTTATTGATTTTTAGAGAGAAAGGAAGGGAGAGGCAGAGAGATAGAAACATCAATGAGATATCAATTGGCTGCCTCCTGCACTCCCCCTACAGGGGATCAAGCTCCCAACCAGGGCACGTGCCCTGACGAGGAATTGACCCATGACCTCCTGGTGCAATGCTGCTCAATCCACTGAGCCACAGCATGGCTCAGAATACTCTATGGCTCCTATAAAGTATGAGAAGACTTCTGTGTGTAAAAGGGACTGTAGCTTAAGAAAACATTAGAGCTCTGGAGAAAATGCAGTCCAACCCTTGCAGTTGAGGAAGCACTTAGAAACAAAGGTTATAGCTGCACCCGCTTCAGGAAACAGGTGTGAGGTCTCCACATCCTCCTGGTTGTTCCACTGGGCATCGCACCAAGTTGGTTAAACAAACATAATGGAAGCCACACCAAATTATCTATCTATGGTCAGAACATGCCCTTTTGATGTATAATTTGCATCAATGAAATTAGTATACCAATAACATTAACGTAATAGAATTGCAACAATAGTAGTAGTACTCACAGTCCTATTCTTTTAAATTGTGTTATTCCTTTTTTATATTATT
>NW_006293776.1:1120413-1137945 GCF_000327345.1 Myotis davidii | reverse complement strand
TACACTATGAAAATCTAAATAATGAAGCATTTTAGAGTACTATTTAATACAGCAGTTCTTAAAACAACAATGCAAGAAACGTGACAAAGTAAAGCATGTTTAATTGTTATGGAATTTCAGGGAATGGAGAGAGAGAGAGAGAGCTTCTGGCTATGATGGAGATTTTATTGGCATGAGGAGGTAGGACTGTGAATTCTCAATAGGTGAAGTAGAAAAGAGTGGCTTTTCTATTCTAGAATGACCTGTGCAAATGACATTGTAAGGTGTGGTTGGAGGACAATGAAGAAAGGAGTGTAATTATGGTAAAAATTCTGTGAGGCTAATTCAGCCACGGTAGGTTGGGTTCTGACTATAGAAGATCTTGAGCGACAAGCAAAGGACTCTGCAGCATGGCTTCTCTTCAATTCTCAAGATTATTCAAATTTCCCATGCCTACTGGTATTCTTTAGGTGACCTTATGTATTTCAATGTCTCATTTTGGTATTGGAATGTAGGCCCAGAGAAAGAACAAAAACCACTAAGTTACATGTAATTAGGATCCCATGTTAGCAAGGAACAACAACAAAATTACTTTTTCCAAATCTGAAACACTCGATAGCATATCCTGCTCAGGAATGAGCTAACTATGGATATACTGTTCTCCAGCAATCATTGTCTAAACACACTACTCCATTCACCTAAGACTTGTGTACACAGTGCTGGTTGAGGTGTTTGTTTTATCTTACAGTTAACTGCACATTGCGCCCGCCATCTATCACCAGTCATAGGTGTGGTCCTTAATTGCAGTTAAAGGTCTTCTGAAAGTGACTTATAAATAGAATTCCCCTCCTTTTTTTCCACAGGTGAAAGTCCTTGCTTAGTGCTAGAAAAAGATACTGACAATGGACGATTACATTCCTTTTTAGACTTGCTTCATAATTTGAAAGAGTCAAGAATAGTTGGTGTTGTTCAGGATTACAATTGCATTTGTAAGGTTTGCAATATATCTCCTTAAAGTAGGAGGGTATTATGCTAAGCCAAATAAGCCAGTGAGAGAAAGATAAATATCACATGATCTCACTCATTTGTGGAATATAATGAACAACATAAACTGATGAACAGAAACAGATCCAGAGACAGAGAAGCATTGATCAGACCGTCAAACCTCAGAGGGAAGGTAGGGGAGGGTGCGGGTAAGGGGGAGAGATCAACTAAAGGACTTGTATGCATGCATATACTGGTAAGCCTAACCCATGGTAAGTCACCAGGGGGGTGATGGCATGAGTGGGGGTGAGGGGGGGAAAACAGGGGGGTTAAGGATACATATATAATACCTTAATCAATAAAGAAAAAAAGGAAGAAATAAGACAGTCAGAGAAAGACAAGTATCACATGATCTCACTCATATGTGGAATCTAATGAACAAAATAAATTGATGAACAAAATAGTTCCAGAGACAAGGATGCATGAAATAGACTGACAGTTCTCAGAGGGAATGGGGGAGGTAAGAGATTAACCAAAGAATTTATATGCATATATGCATAACCCACGGACACAGACAATAGTGTGGTGAAGGCCTGGCAGTGGGGAAGGGAGTGGGTCAATGGGAGACCTCTGTAATACTTTCAAAGATAAATTTTAAAAAATGGGAGGCAACAGATGTTTTCCTGATCTCATTACTTAGTGTCTGATT
Source organism: Myotis davidii (assembly GCF_000327345.1). Taxonomy (NCBI): domain Eukaryota; kingdom Metazoa; phylum Chordata; class Mammalia; order Chiroptera; family Vespertilionidae; genus Myotis; species Myotis davidii. The sequence goes on along the minus strand of NW_006293776.1, from coordinate 1,136,273 downwards.
TTTCAAAAACAAGAAAATACTCCTAAGGATTACTATCTGGTGACTATAATGTTGCTTCCAAGCAAAATTCTAGAATGACTCATTCCTTCATAGTTTTGTTTGGTTAGAAGATGAACCCTTGATCGCTTTCAGTTAATTTACTAGAAACAATTTATCTAAGATCAATCTTGCAGCCTGTGTTCCTTTCTTCATATCATTTTCTGCAATTTATGTAATGAATAAATATTAATGTCAAACTCCATACCAGGCACAATACAAAGATGTATATATATATATCTGCGAGAGTGGCCTGTCACCTGTCCCCATAGGGATTTTGTTTCAGGAGGATCATTGCATCCAAACAAAACCAAAACCAAACCATAAGCACATCCTGTGAAGTAAACACACAACAACATAAAAGAATGTAAAAATGCCAGTATATCCATGAAGGAACCAAAAGAAGAATATGGAAAATGTTGATAGAGACCCATATGAGTAGGAGCTGAAGATCATTTACATATTAAAAATTATATATTATCTGTCTTCCTTGTTAGGATGAACTGGTTTGTGGTAACAAATGGTCCCAAATGTCTTAGATTCAACACAGTATTTCTTTATATCTAGTTCTGGTAGTGGTACTGGGTATTTATTTGTATTATTTGGACACAAAATCAAGAAATAGACTTCTTAGGACCTGGGTTCAGACGATATTATAGCTCTGACATCCCATACAGTACAGTTCCTCAACCTCGACACTATTGACAGTGTTTGGGGGTGGGGGGGTGGGGTTAGCCTGTGCACTGTAGGAAGCTTAGCAGCATCCCTGGCCTTCAATCACCAGAAGGCAGCAGCAGCACTCCCTCCCTCCTCCTGCCCAATAAAAATGTCCTCAGCCATTGTTTGATGTCCCCAGGAGGGCAGAATATATCCACTGCTCTAGGGCCTCATTGCCATTTGCATTTAGCAGGTAGAGGGTGAAAGGCAGCCCAGAACAGGCATGCCCGTTCTTTCTAGCTCAAATCCAGAAATAGGAGGTATGTCTTTCATTCATTCCTGTGGAGAGACCTAAGTCCTGTAACCACATCCAACTTCAAGAGGGGCTGGAAAAATGATCTAATCACTTATCCAGGTGTAGTCTTGTTATTATAAAAGGAAAACATAAAAACAGATTTTGGTGTACTACTAGGGACATCTGCCACGTTTCAAGGAGGTAAAAGCTATACTTTCCCCATTACCTGAGAATCTTTGCACTTTCACTGTTAGCTTGTTATACTTCGGGAATATTTGTATTCTACTTTGTGGAAAAACAGCCTTGTCCTTGGGGCAGCCTCTGCTTCTGTTTCATTCTCCGTGTTGGTGAACAGACACCGGTAGGCTATATAGGTTTAGTGAAAATCACCACAATCCTGAGGAGGCTCTCAAAAATGTGTAATGCTTCTCACATTGATTCAAATTTTACCTTGAATATGTATACTTTCAAAGGTATGTGGAGAGATTGCTTCTCGGCCTGTTGGCTAAGATTGCACGTAGTATCTACCAGCTTAATAAAGGCATGTGGAGAAAATAATGCTAGCCTAGAGGAAAACAATAAAAATCATTACAAGGAAAGGGAATAAACTCTCCAAAGGAGGTGAAAGATGTTTGGCTATTTAGCTAGTAAGAAGTTTTATTTTTAATATTTTCTTTTTTACATATTTTTATTGAGAGAGAGAGAGAGAGAGAGAGAGAGAGAGAGAGAGAGAGCAGAGAGGAGAGAGAGAGAGAGAGAGAGAGAGAGATTAACTGCCTACGGGGAATTTGAGCCCAAAACCCGTGCATGTACCTTGAACAGGAATCAAGCAGGTGACCTTTTGGGGCTGTGTTGGGCCACACCAGCCAGGTGGTTTTATTTTTTAAAGGTAAAGATGTAAATTATTCCCACTTTATAAATATACTTATAAAGCCAAATATTAGTGTGGGTCATTTTTGATTAAGTTTGAAAGAATTTAAATTTTGTGCTAATAAAACACTAGAGTGGATCATCTCTGAGAAGGAGGAGGAGGAGGAGAGGAGGAGAATTAAGAGGAGGAGGAAAGAAGGAAAGGGGAGGAGAGAGAAGAGGAGAGGTCTCTTCTTGATGGTATGTTTAACTATCCATGAATGTAGGATTGAATCAGACCATTCTTCCATATTCCTTTCTACCTCCCTAGTATGAATATGGCACACATATGGTGACTTGAAACTGTTATACTATTATCTCCACTCCAGACCTTGTAATAATTCTAGGATTAGATTTCTTTGAGAAAAGAGATGTTGGAGAGCCCTGATTATCCTGGGGATTTATATAGCTTTTATGCTTTCCAATTAGGTTTTCTGAAGATAAATTTTTCTTCAAGAAATTCTAGTTAGTGACCCTGTTGGGGGGAGGCAGAGAGATTAAAGGTAATGGTGACAGAGGGAGATTTGTCTCGGGTGTTGAACACACAATACAATATAAAGATGATATCTTATAGAATCAGACACCTGAAACCTATATAATTTTATTCACCAATGTAATTTCAATAAATTCAATAAAAAAAAATCCCAGCCAAGATTTTATTTTTTGTATGTTAATGAAATATTGTCTTACTATTTTCATCAGGTATATTATAAGACACACTCTTAACTAAACATCTAGTGTCTTTTTAATATTAACTATTTGAATTCTGCCTGAAGTGATTTTATTGTACATAGCCAGTGAAAGATTTAATACCACACACGTTCATATAATCATGTGCCAGGACTTCAAAATTCACCTCAATTCCATGTTTAACAGAGTATGTTCTCCTTGGCAATTTGCTTATTCTAGAAGCCTACTTCCTAAATCTTTCATCTGGAACTAAGGTTCTTACTAAGAAACCGTGCCAGAGACCCACCATTGGAAAACATCCCTCTTTAGGGCGTAACTTGGCACTTAGACTCATGCAGAGCAACAGGATGTGACAATTTAGGCCAAGAAAACAATGGTATATATTGTACTAAATAGAGTTAGACATGATAGAAGCAATTTGAAGGGGCCAAATGTAATTTGCCAAGGCTCTTGCTCTCTAAGGAGTCAGCACTGATTTTCCTGATACACTGGTAGTAGGACTAATGAAAGTAAGAAATGAAGACTTAAGATTTTTCTTTACTTTAAATGTAACAACTGGTTACTGTCTTTAACTTCTTAAATTGTAGAAGAAGAATGAGCACAAGTTAGTGTATAGTTGCAGAGCATAAATTTCAGTGGGTTAACTTTTTATCCAGGATATCAATTACCCAATTATTTTTAAAGCCAATTAGGATCTTAAATAAAGGAAGGAATCACATGGGGAGGGGGGAATACCTTCCTAATGGTGGGAAGACATAGCGACATGAAAGTGCAAGTGATTGTTTATAGTATTTCTGTTTCCACAGGGCACGCTCCAAACTTCTCACTATTGCAGCTCTCCAGCCTACACTCCTGGGTTCCCCAGTTCTGCTTTCACTGTAGATTACTTCCAGTGGTTCTCAACCTGTGGGTCCCGACCCCTTTGGCGGTCAAACGACCCTTACACAGGGGTCTCCTAAGACCATCCTGCATATCAGATATTTACATTATGATTCATAACAGTAGCAATATTACAGTTATGAAGTAGCAACGAAAATAATTTTATGGTTGGGTCACAACATGAGGAACTGTATTTAAAGGATGTTTTAAGCTATGTTGCCTTTTGTTCGCATTCCCTTTTTGAAGTCTACAACCCCCCAGTACCTCATCATTCAACAATTCCTTAGTCTTTTGCAAATAAAGTTTTATATGATACTATTCTAGGTTTTCATTCACCTGTGAACCATCCTACTTTATTCATTCTCCACTTCAAACCTTCTAAAAGTAGAAGGTTTCCAAGGGGGCAATCCTTGGTCATCATCAGTCTCCCTACTTCTCCATAGTGGCAGTATCAGGCACACTCAACTCTTACTTCCAAATGGATAATGAGCAATGCTATTGCCACACACTTTGTATTTTACTGGAGATTCTACTTTATGTTGTCATCCTCCTGCTGCAAGCCTCTACGTGCAGCATGTTCCAAACAAAAATGGTATTTCTTCCCTAACCACCTCCTCAAACCGCCTCCCATTCTTGATTCCCTTAGTTCCAATGCGCAATCACTTGTGATGTTCTCAGGTTTACTTTCACTGCCTCTCTCCCATCACCCTTTCCACCTCTCTTGGTGCATTCTTAACTAAAATTGATGCTACTTCATTATTTTCTAAATGATCATCCTGCCTTCTATGTGTGTGTGTGTGTGTGTGTGTGTGTGTGTCTGGTTATATAGCCAAATTTATTGTCATACCAGTGAATGAGCTTGACAATGTGATCACTAAGGGTAATGCTGGCTCAAGCACCAGAGATAGAGGAATAAGTGTCACTGTTAAACTCACAGGAGACAACCTGGTCCTCTGTGTAGGCCAGCATGTCCTTCAAAGGGCCCTCTAAAACCTGACTTAACACCTTCTTGAGGTCACTCTATATGCTTGCTGTCTCCAGAATGCATGTTAGACCCAGGACAGGCATGTTGGGAGTAGAGACAGAGAACACTTGGTCCAGTGACATTCCCATTCAGCTCAGGAATCACCTTGTTCTATATTCTTTTTCCTTCAATTTACTTTTTCCCCCTTATCGAATTAGATTCCGATATCATTGTTTCAATGGACATTTACTACACACTGAGTTTCCATGGACCTTTGCTACACACTGAGTATAATTGAAAACTCCTGAGCTTGCCATTGAAGTTGTCCCTTTTTTGCTACAGTGGGAGAGAATAATAATTCCTAAGTGTCCTCAGGAGATTAACTCACCCACCATGAAATCAGGAAAACATTTGAGTTGACCGGGACGATTTGTTCTCCTTGCTCATGTGGAGTGCTTGTTATAATGCTCCTGTGAAATACTTTATAAAACCTCTGGTTATAGATTTTATTTGCAACTGATGTCAGTTTGGTAGGGATCTTCAGTGTTTATAAGATTAGACGGAGAAGTCTTCTTACTGTTTGTCCTCAATTTGCCATAGACTATTTTAATTCCTTTCAAAGTATAAAAATAAAATATTATTTCTTTCGGTTAGGATGGTTATCTTCATTTGAAATGAAAACCACAGCTGAGCTGATCATTGTCTTTCCAGGAGAATTAACAATGATGAAAGTAATAAATGATACTCAGATTATAATCAGATAATTTTTCTACCGGTTATAATGAATTATGATTTTGGTAAAAGCCATATTGGCACTTAAAAATGCACTAACGCAAAGACTAGAACATGTTTATAGACACATACAATCTTCATTTCCAGTTTATTTCAAAACCAGGTACTTACAGAGGTCAATTAGAAAAGATAACACTCATTATTACTTCAACAGCTTTTGCACCCTCTTACCCATCACATTTCCTAACCAGACAAAACTGGAACTGTAACCTGGAAAGTAATCCCTTTCTAAATAAATTACAGGACGTACTTATTTCACTATGCTTTCTTTTGTAAGTGGGACAGAATATTTGTCTCAAGCTGCGACTCCTTGAAAAGGTACTTGTCCTAGACGAGGTTGCTGATGTCCCAGTTAGGAGTTTACATCCTGGGAGAGATTTACAGTTGAAGCCGAGGGGTATCTGATTCAGCCCTGGGGCAGAAAAACTGGATGGAGCAGGTTTTTTTTCCTGCCCCTTTACAGAGGTGTGTGATTTGTGCAAGAGCTTTGGCTGGGCAAATAGGGAAGTGTCAGCGCTAAATCAGCTGTACTCTGAGAGCACAGTGTGCCTGTGTTTCTCAACTCTGATACCCAAGGCCAGGAGCATTTTACTTCAAGTGGAATGCATACACAGAGCAAACATTCTCAAGGTCAGTAGACGTGTTCTTTATTTTCCACTGCAAGAACCATTTTCCTGGTTCAGAAAGAGGTGTAGTACTCATTCATGCTTCAGAACAGTAAACTCCATGAAAAAAAAAAATTGTTGAAAGAAGCACTCTTTTTTTTTTTTTTTGAGAATATGTTATGCAATCAGTATTTATGGGATAATCAAATGTAGAGGGGGTGGGGAGTGGCAGCTAGGTTTACCTTCCTGAGCAGTCTTTTTGTGGAATAGCCAGATTTCTGTGGCATAAGGCATTGAATGAAGTAATGCTACAATTCAAGCAATATTCCATGAATTTTTTTTCAATTACAGCAGCAATAGGGTTGGAGACTGAGTCATTTGGATGATTCTTTATTTTTCTATTTTCTTTTGGTGGAATAAGTAACAGTTAAATAATTTCATATAAATACATACATATGTATATATAATTGTTATATATATACATATATACATATACATATATATATATATAATTTTGCAGTTCAACAAAACCTATTTTTGTGGAAACAAGATTGAGTAACTTGACAAGAGACCTGAATTGTCCAGATATCTATTTTGGAATGAAGTGTGGATTTTCCTTTCCCTCTGCCTTATGCTATTAGACAGATTGACTGCTATGGAGGATTTTTTCCTTTTACACGCAGAGGTTTAATAAATACCTCTGCATTACCCTCCACTTCTCGGTAATGAATGCTGTCCTATTGTTTCCTTTCAGGTTGTGCCACTTTACATCGCGTACCTTTCCCCCTTAGTTTTATGTAAATTGTGTGTGGATAATGGAATGAAGTGGTTTCCATGGAGCTGAACAAATATAGGTCAGAGTGTAAGGACCTCGTTCTCTCTTGAAGTACACAGGTGAATTTGCATACAATCTTAATTATTCAGTTTTATAAGTAGGACTGAAATCATGAACAAAGTTGAGCTTCTTGTGGGGTAGGCCTTCATGTTCCCTCGTAAAATCTGTATAAATAGATATACTAAAAGATCAAACTACACCAAAACATTAGACCTTAGTAGAGAGAAAAACAAGATAGAAAGTCTATTTTTTAAAATACATTTTTATTAGCTACTAGCTGAATGACTTCTTGTTTAACTTTTTGGTGCATCAGCTTTAAATCCCTAAATGAACTTTTCTTTCTAAGCCTCCTAGACATTTAGGCTAGCCCCTCGTTTATTTATGCATTAATTAGCTTATTCAATAAATACATAAGTTTTGGATTCAGACAGACCTGGGGTTGAATCTGAGTTCTGCTACACACTAGCATTCATTTGGGAAAGTTGGTGAACCTCGCTGAGTGTGAATTTCTGCAGGGGTGAAGATGGGATGATCATACTATGTTACAAGGTTGATGTGATGCAGAAGGATACATATATAAACTACCTGATCCAGGGCCTGACACCTGGTAGGTGCTATAGTGACCAGGAGAAGGTGACCTGTAGATTTCCAGCTATAGGCAGCCGGACTGACCTAGAGCATCAGTGTCTATGATCTGAAATCCACCAATGTGTTGGTAATGAGGCTACTCCCAGCCAATGACTGGGTGCATCAGGGATACTAAGGCAGGGTTATTTCTGGAGACAGGTGCCTCCTCAGCGTGGTTACTTTGGCTCTAGGACACCTTAGCACCCTCCTCCTATAGAACAGGGCTGTCTAGGCTGGGACTCTTCCATCAAACATTCTGTCCTTTTCTTTCACTTACACTGTGGTGTTCCCTGGCCCCCTCTTCCTGTTCTCTCACAGATAATTCCTCTAAAACATCTGGTGTCTATTTCTTGGAGAACCCACAGGAATACAGATGTTCATTAATGGTAGTAGTTTTAAAGAGTATCTTTATTACCTGTGATGTACAAAGCACTTTCTTGGGCTCAGTGCATCATGCAACGCTGAATTAAGCATATTTCATTATGTCAAAGAAGTGGGAGCACGCTACTGATGAGTGGTGTCCTAAGGCTAAAAGATATAAGATTGAAAACTTTTGCCCCTTAGATAAGTGCCATAAAATTAATGATGGACAAAATAAAATGAAAGGACACCTTTTAAAATAATGTCATTTAGAAGTGACACCAGTGCATTTCTAGTCTCCCAATATAAACTTGCTCTAGCATAATTCCCCAGGCAAATGTTTGTGAAGGAAATATGCAATGAGGGATTTGTAATACAGGCTTGATTTACTCTAAGCTATGCTATGTATTTCGATAATCATAGTTCTATGTCAGAACTATGAGCAGGTTGGGAGTGGAAAGCGAAAAATGTGCTAATTAAATACCCTTCTCCCTTCTTGGGTCCTCTGTAGGATCCTTATATTTCTTATTTGTCAAGGCAGGTGTAGAGTAGATGAATGAAAAGACTCAACATTCTCTGAACTTCTGAGTTCCATAATTCCACATCCTTTGATTGCAATGTCTAGATGACTCATTTTATTAAAGCTTCCATAACTGAACTGACCATCCCACCATTTAACTTTGGTGAGAAGTTTTTGGATGGAAAATTATCTTTCCTTTTCTTCTTTTTACTGTCTCTCAACAAATAAAAATGTGTGTGTGTGTGTGTGTGTGTGTGTGTGTGTTTTGGCATGGATGTGTGTGTGCTGTCTGTTTCGGAAGTAGGTGAGAATTTTGTTTTTAGTTTTTTAGACATGAATTACTGAATATTGCTCTTAAACTTTATGTTTTATTCCTTAATAACTACTTTTAAAACCTTATAGAGCATTGTAGACATATATTATTAATTTACACTCTCCAGGTAAAGTAAGAGGGAGGCATATGTGATTATTGCAATTTCATAGATTAGGCTCTTAAGAAACCCAAATTTGAGTGGCTTTTTCAGCTTCAGAAATAGATCTCACACATGCTGAATTCCAATTTCCATTTGACTGTATGGATATTTCCTGTAATTAAAAAATTGTATTAACAAGTCCAAATACCTTGAATTTTTGCCTCTAATCACAATTCTGCTGAATAGCAGAGAAGGGTATTAATTGCTTGACTGTGTAATAAGGTACACATACTAAAGTTGTGGATGAATGAAAATAATCATCTATGATGTGAAATAATTTGGTTATTTCAATCAGAGCAATGATTCTTTCTTTTTAGCACCAAAGCTCATAAGTACACTCTTAAGTAAGTTAATATTTGAGACCGAAAGTTTTCATTTTGCATAATATTCCTGTCTTTCTCTGTAACTCCAATGTAATATTTCAGCTAAAACCTGAGATGGTTCTTGGTACTTTGGGTATGGGTGAGAGTCCTTAGGACTGCAGAGTCCGGACAAGTGTACGTGCCAGCCTTCTCCTCCTCACTACATCTGTCCTGACAAGACTCCAAACCATGGCCCTAGACTGACTACCAGCAACCTTCTACCCTCATCATCCTTGAAGACTCTGCTTGGGCTCCTTCACAGGATCACAACTTTGTCATATAAAATATTAAAGTTTTGTACCTTTTAAGTTCTCCTCCTGCTTCAGCCAGACATCCTGTTATAAGAAGCATCTATGAGTTGACCTTATCTTCACAGCACTGATGTGTGGGACCATTTAAGACAAATCATATGTGAAAATCTGAGTTCTTCTTAAACATGTCAATAAAATTGTTTTTTTTTTCAATGAATATATGAAACTAGGAATACACCTGAGGGATATCAGCTTAATTCTGGTATAAAATTATGTCCCTTATTTGTTAAGCTTGTGGTGTCATTCAAGAACTTTTGTATATCTTTTTTCCCCTAAAGCTCTTACATCCACCTTAAAATTTCCAGCCTCCCTCTGCTTTTATGCTTAATAAACTTCCAGACTTTTCTTCCATCAATAGGTAGGCAGAAAAGTGATAAGGATAGCCTTTCTCAATTTTAAGTTTTCTTCTATAAAAATTCCTCGAATTGGTATCAGCTGTTCTTGTTGAATTTGTGAGAAGAGGTCTGATTCTGCAAAATACTGCTCTAGTCATTTTGAGTTTAACATCTCAATGGTTCCTGGTGTTTCACATAGAACCATAACTTCAGGGACTCTGTTGGCTGAAGGCAGAGGACCTCTTAATTGGGAAAGTAAGGATGTGTAGCAATTTATCCATAGTCACAGACTTGATGCCTTTTTCTGAACACTCACAGATCAGCTCTTATTTTATGCCAGGGGAGGGGGAAATCCTTCCACTCCAAATCATTTCAGGAAGCGTTGCATATTTGAACTTTTCATGCCTTTTTTATTTCCAGGAGGACCTGTCCTTAAATCATGGTCAGAAAAAAAGTGTCCATTGCTGATTTTCCACAATTTTGGGAAATAAATTTCCATGGGCTCTTTTTGTACTACATTCCGGTATCTTAGAAAACTTGCTGACCAGACATTTTAACATTTAAGCTAAGCATTCCCTGTTTTGGAACCTATTATTGACTCCAATGGCTATTGATTAAATGTCATTATTTAGATTGTTAGCTTCTTGAGGGAAGCGGAAGCATCTTTACCTGACTGTGTGTCATGTTGAGATGCATTAAATATGTGAATAATATTAGTACTTCTATCAAGTACATTGGTGTGAATCACATGAAAAAATAGAACACTCTTGTTATATATGTTCCTACCTGGGTAACAGGAAAGGCCCGCATCTTTTTGTGAAGACCCTATGCCTTAGCTTGGCAGCTCTTAACCTTGGCTGTATAACAGAATCACTTGGCATGCTTTAAAAGAATTGTGATGACCTGGTCCCACCCCAAACTAGTTAAATCAAAATCTTGAGGAATGAAAAGATATGAGGCCCAGGTATCAGCATTAAAAACTTTCCAGAAATTCCAACGTACAGCCAGAGCTGAGAATAATGAGTGAAATATTAACTTATTTCTGATGATTTTCTTTGTGAGTGTAAGTTGGTGCTAAACACTTGGATTTCTCTGCTTCTGGGTTATTTCCTGAGGAATTACTGTGGGGCTTTAATTCCACAAGCACATCTCGGGCTTTGTGATGGCTTCTGCGTATGGCACCAGAGAGTTGACCCGACCAGTTGGTTAAGTCAGTTCACAGGAAAACAGAAACCTGTGATTATCCCAAGGCAACTGTTCTCCAAGCTTCCCATTACCAGGAATGAAGCAAAATCAGTTTGGACTCCCACAGGCTTTCACAGTTGGAACAGAGGGTCAAGAGAAAAGAATCCATGGGTCAGCAACTCCACCCTCATTCCATACCTGTCTATAACCCCAGGGCCCAGCCTACTCATTTATTTCTCTAGGGCCCCTTTGGCAGTGATGTCTGCCTATACCTCTGGGGCAGTTGGACATACAGGGATGTTATGCCAACATCATAAGTTACTGGCAACAGTAGAATGAGTTTACATGAAAAAACTCAAAACAACAGCAGCAAAAAACTCCTTACAATCCATTAACACTTGATAATATACATTTGGATGAATAAGTGGATGGATCGTTTACATCAGAATTGCTCTTGGGAAATCATTGCCCTTTCTCCTTTCAGTGCTGTCAAATTCAGTTTTAGGGGCCTGATCTTGGTTCCGAGTGTTTGTTTATCTTAGTCTGATCTCTGAGACCTGCCTGTGCTTATCTCAGTCTGTCACTGAGACCAGTCAGTGTTTATCAGTCTGGTCACTGAGACCAGTCAGTTGTCATGCTCCAGGTAGGCAAAACACAGGTCACATAGCAGAGGTGGCTCACTGAGATTTGGTTCTCCTCAGCCCCCCGGGAGGCTGGATGGCCTCAAAGGACAGACACCACAGGGCGGCCTTCTCTGGGTACCCCAGTCTGTACTGCAAATATGATCCCTTTCTACGTGTCTCAGGACATAAAAAGTTAGGAGGTGTATGTTTTCATGTCCAAAGCTTGATCATTTTTCTGATTTGTGAAAATATGTATAAAAATTATATTTAAAATATTATATTTACTTAGAAAATTCCATTTACTAAGACACAAAACTCTCTATTTTATTTTATCACTTAAACCTTGACATATTTGACTATGTGTTGGGCCATAATGAGACCTAATTTCCATGAAGAAATTAATTTCTGACATTTCTCAGAAAAAAATTTAAAAATTTATCTTTATTGTTGAAAGTATTACAGATATCCTACTTTTCCCCCCTAGACCCCCTTCATACTGCACCCACCCTACCATCCGAGGTCATCATTACACTATTATCTGTGTCCATGGATTATACATATATGCATATATGTTCTTTGATTAATCTCTCCCCACTCACCCACCCCAACCTTCTCTCTGAAATTCGACAGCCTGTTCCACGCTTCTATGTCTCTGGATCTATTTTGTTCATAAGTTTATTTTGTTCATTAGATTTCACATATGAGTGAGATCATGGGATACTTGTCTTTCTCTGACTGGCTTATTTCATTAGTATAATACTCTCCAGGTCCCTCCATGATGTCTCAAAGGGTAAGAAATCCTTCTTTTTTACGGTTGCATATTATTTCATGGTGTAAATGTACCACAGCTTTTTTATCCACTCATCTGCTCATGGGCACTTGGGCTGTTTCCATACCTTAGCTATTGTAAATTGCACTGCTATGAACATAGGGGTACATAGATTCTTTTTGATTGGTGTGTCAGGTTTCTTAGGATATATTCCTAGAAGTGAGATCACTGGGTCAAATGGCAGTTCCATATTTAATTTTTTGAGAAAACTCCATACTGTTTTCCACAATGGCTGCACCAGTCTCCATTCCCACAAGCAGTGTACTAAGGTTCCCTTCTCTCCACACCTCACCAGCACTTGTCATTTGTTGGTGGTAGCCATTCTGGATGTTGTGAGGTTATACTTGTCATTTTAACATGCCTCTTTCTGATGATTAGTGACTTTGAGCATTTTTGCTTGTTTGTTTTGTTAATCCTCACCCGAGAATACTTTTCCATTGATTTTTTTTGAGAGAGTGGAAGGGAGGGAGAGAGACCAGGGCCAGAGATCGAGTTTACAACTGAGTTACATACTCTTAACTGGAATCAAACATGGGACCCTTCAGTCTAGAGGCTGATACTCTATCCACTGAGCCAAACCTAATAGGGCTGAGCATTTTTTCATATGTCTCATGGCCATCTGTATATCCATGTGGAGAAGTGTCTATTTAGATTCTTGGCCCATTTTTAAATTAGATTGTTTGTCTTCCTTTTGTTAAGTTGTATGAGTTCTTTATATATATTGGATATTAACCCCTTATCAGATGATCAGTGGCAAATATGTTCTCCCATGTAGTGGGCCCCCTTTTCATTTTGTTGAGATTCTTTTGCTGTGCAGAAGATTTTTATTTTGATGTAGCCCCATTTGTTAATGTCTCCTTTGTTTCCCTTGCCCTAGGAGATGTATTGGCAATGCTTAGAAAAATAAGCTGAGGATTCAGAAAAATGGGGAAAGGCATTATAGTTCTTCTGTGAGGATTACAGCTTAATAATCAAGAAATTACTGGTTTGAAAGAGCCCACTGATGTTAAGACAAAGGGGTTGAAGGTTCCAGAAACTGGACTGGAGCAACGAGAGGTGGTCACCATCTAGTCAGTCAGTCTTGCTTGTAGTTGTTTTCTGTTTCCAAGGGTGTGTGTGGTTCTGTCTCTTGCAGAAATAGTCATTCTTACAAAAAAAAATTCATAAGTCTATGCGCATAGTATATTTTACACAAGTCCTGTTGTTACCAGCGTTAACGTAAAAAAAACCATTGAAACCTGTAAAGAATTTTTTGTGAGTTTATTTGAGCCAAACTGTCGACATATGCCGGGAAGCAGAACCTCAACGAATTGAGATAATGCTCTGGAGAATGGCAGGGTTACAATTGTATTTATACATTTGCAATCCAAGGAGGAACATAGGTGGGTTACATGAAATTCGTTGGTGATAGATTAAGGTGCCCCAGACATTTCACAGGGATGTTATCTTAGAGGCAAAAAGACAGACAGGCTCAGTTAAGGTAAAGGTTGACCTTGTCAGTGAAGATACCAGCCTAGGACATAACTGCCCACCATCACTGCTTTTAGTTAAAGTTTAATTTCAGACCATCCTTTGTGGTGACTTTAGGTCTCTGAGTCTGCTAGGCTGCCACGCAGGCCTCCCCCGAGCTTGTCAGGTCAGCGTGTGGCCCCTTTCGTCCACACCAGACAGGGGACCAGGCCCTGAGCGGGTCAGCCTCAGGCCAGCCAGTAGTGTGTGACTTCGTGCAGGGAAAACTTTACAAGTCCAGGTGATGATGAGGAAGGTTTAGTAAAGCTGGGGGCAGTAACACAATGAAGCAACAGGAGAGCCCCGGCTGGGCTGCCTGAGCTCTTTGGGAAGTCAAAGGAAAAAGGGGCCTTGGGGCGGGTTCAGGGGGTTAGCCCAGGAGGAGCTGCCACTGCCTGTTGTTCCCCTGGTTACAAGCCTAGTGGGGACTCTCAGAGCTTTGGGGCTGCATGCCTGTGGGGAAGAAGAGGGAAAAGGGAATGGCATGGGCTGCCCCACAGAGGCAGAGGGTGTGCCTTGAGGGTTTTATGTTTCTCTTGCCGATGGAAATCTTAGGGGGCGTCTCAGGGGAGGGTTTCAGCAGACTCTTCGTCAGTTTTCTAGGTGTGCTTTTTCAGGGTTGTGGTCTCTACTGATTGGTCATTGTCAGGCAGTGGGTCATTAATCATTGCAGGTGGCACTGGTGTCAACCACCTGGTTTTGCTGCTTTTCTGGGTCTGAAGCTAAAATGCAGCAGAGACCCAGAGGTTATCTCTCGGGAGGTGACTTTCTGCATCGGCTGTAGATTGCTCTCCTAGTTTGTTCAGCTTTCTGCCTCAGTTTCCCTATTCCACTTGTCCTGGATTCCTGGCCTGTCTCACTATGAGTGGTGTTCCATGCAACATCAAGTTTTGGAGGAAAAGAAATCTTTAAATTAGAAATTTCAACATGTGAAATTTCTGTTTTCAGAAAGGGCTGTTAACTTTGTTAGGAAATTCAAATGTTACCTTATTTGAATATTACCAAATAATGTTTCCTGGAATTTTCCATGTTTGAATATTTGCTGAACGGTCCAGCTATCTGTAAGTACTTCAACAGAAAAAATACAAAGAAAAGAAGAAGGAATTCAATACTCAGAAAGGAAGTAAATACCAATCAAAAATCTAAATTAGACAAAGCAATATCAATTTAATAGCAAACATAAACTCAGAGCAAGCAGACAAAATATTTTCATCATTAAAAAAACTAGTTCATGAGAGAAACTAAGATGGCGGCATAGATAAACACCGGGAAATTGCTGCCTCCCACGACAATTGAAAAATACATCATAAACACAAAACGGACATCATCCAGAACTACAGGAAGGCTGGCTGAGTGTAAATTCTACAACTAGAAGGAAAGAAAAGCACACTGAGAGCCAGAGGAGCTGCGGAAGTAAAGTGCAGAGGTACCGGGGGCTCGCGCGCGCGGAAAGGGTCTGGCATCTGAGGACTCGGCTGTCTTTTTGAATCGGGAGGGAGTCACAAGCTCCCGACGGCTCTGAACTCCGGTTCCGGGAAGTCTCTGGGGACCCAGGACTCATACGGGGAGAAACTGAACTGTCTGGCAGCGGGCAATCTTGAGGGCGGCTTTCCCTCAGAGGTGCTTGAGGGCGGCTTTCCCTCAGTGGTCCAGTTACCGGGACACTGAGACACAAGGCCCCTTATGGCAGGGCTGAGGATCCGCCATAGCTGCTTGCTCCGCCCTTTGATTCCTTGAGACCCTGCCCCACCCAGGCTGTGGCAGAGGCTTTTGCATATGAATGCCCCTGCCATTTGCAACCTGTAATTACCTAACTGCAGGCCAGACAGACCCAGAACTTCCAAGAGAAGGCCCAAGGCCCCACAGCGGCTTGCATTGCTTCACAGCTGAGCCTCATCAGGGCACCTCCAAACTCCAAAAAAAAGGAAGGGGAATCTGCAGCTCTCTTCGTAGTTCCTGCTGGGTAACCTCAGGCAGAGGCTAAATTAGCACCTCCTTAGACTCAAGAGCCACTGTACCCAGTGGTCAGAGGGGGACCATTCAGATCAGAACTTCTCAGATCTA
>NW_006293776.1:1118255-1118924 GCF_000327345.1 Myotis davidii | reverse complement strand
GGGTGGGGGTGGTAGAGGGTAACGTGGGGACAAGGACACATATGTAATATCTTAATCAATAAAAAATATATTAAAAAAACAACAAAAAAACTAGTTCATATGAAGTAATAATATGCACCTTAACTCTTCATGCACAACGAAAGAAGCTTTTCTATATCTGGAATATTTGTCACAGAACAAAGGTCAAGACTATTGGATAAGGTAATTAATACTACATGTAACTAAAATTTCATTTTAAGAGTAACAACTTTTAAATATTAAATCTTTATGATGTTGTCTTTAAATTTTTAACAATTGATTTTTGTTTATTGCTTAAAGTATTACAAAGAGTATTACATATGTCTCCTTTTTTTCCCCTGCCCTTGACAATCCCCTGGCCTCCCCTACCCTCCAGTGTCTTATGTCCATTGGTTATGCTTATATGGATGCATACAAGTCCTTTGGTTGATCTCTTACCCCACTCTCCCCTCCTGCCTCCCCACCCTCCCCGGCCTTCCTGCTGTAGTTTGACAGTCTGTTCAAGGCAGCTCTGCCTCTGTATCTATTATTGTTCAAAAGTTTATAATGGTCTCTATTATCCATGAATAAGTGAGATCATGTGGTATTTTTCCTTCATTGACTGGCTTATTTCACTTAGCATAATGCTCTCCAGTTCCATCCATGCCGTTG
>NW_006293776.1:1116020-1117740 GCF_000327345.1 Myotis davidii | reverse complement strand
GGAGGTATGTAGGGAGGGAGGGAGAGAGAATATCATCAATGTTAGAGAGAAACATTGATCATTTACCTCCGGTATGTGTCCCAGCTATGTATCAACCCTGCAACCTAGGTATGTGCCCTGACCAGGAATTAGACCTGCAGCCTTTTGTTGTATGGAATGATGTGCCAGTCAACTTACCCACCTGGCAAGGGCTAACATTTAAGTCTGTGTAATCCATTTTGAGTTTATTCTTGTGTATGGTGTGAGAAGGTGGCCTAGTTTCATTTTTTTTTTTTTGCATGTATCTGTCTAATTTTCCCAACACCATTTATTGAAGAGACTATCTTGAAACAATTGATTTTTAATTGGCATTTTTGTACTAATTATTCATTTTAATATCTTCAGTTATCAAATGTTGAGGTTATTTTCATGTTATATAATTTTATAATTTTTTAAAATATATTTTATTGATTTTTTACAGAGAGGAAGGGAGAGAGACAGAGAGCTAGAAACATCGATGAGAGAGAAACATCGATCAGCTGCCTCCTGCACACCCCCCCCACTGGGGATGTGCCCACAACCAAGGCACATGCCCTTGACCAGAATTGAACCTGGGACCTTTCAGTCCACAGGCCGACGCTCTATCCACTGAGCCAAACCGGTTCCGGCTAATTTTATAATTTTATAAAATATATTGTTTCATGAATTTGTTACATTTTTAAACAGACAACCTCTGATAGTTTAATAGAAAAGCTTTATCAGAAAAATGATTTGCTGTTTATTATTGTGGTCATTCATTTTTATTTAAAACCACATAAAGTGTTACGAAAAACATAAAATGCTATCATCTTGGGGATTCCAGAGAATTTCTTGTGTCCTCATCGTGAAGATTAATATCAGAAATCTGTAATGCTACAGTATCAACCCGAGATGCCCTGGGGGCCAGGGCCAGGGGAAGAAGATCAACATGAGGCTTGGGAGGCAGGAGAAAAGTTGGAAGGTTAAGCCAAGTTCAATTGCAGGGTGTCAGGACAGAGACACCAGGAGCATAATGGCATGAATCCCAGAATTGGAATCCTGAAGACACATCAAAGTCAGGAAACATCAGAGGCAAATGAGGGGGCAGAAGAAGGGCAATTAAAAAGGAAGCTAATTCTAGGGGTCAACATCTTCTGGAATCAAGATTGCTTTAAAATGGATCTCTAGTCTCTGAGACAAGAGATTTTAAAGCAACAGCCTATTGTCAAGTGCAGCCTCCCACAGAGTTTAAGGATTTAAGAACACACATTTGATAAATTCACTTTTAGTACTAGACTAATGGGAAATAGTGACAGGATAGAGATCTATTTCTTACATGGCTATAAATTATGTATGAATAACTCCTCCTCCCCTTTCCTTTTTATTAACTTTTTAATTTAATTTACTTTTTTAGTTGAATTTGTTGAGGTGACATTGGTTAATAAAATTATTTAGGTTTCAGGTATATGATTCTATGATTCTATAATACATCATCTATATATTATATTGTGTGTTAACCACCCCAAATCAAGTCTTCCATCACCATTTATTCCCCCTAACCTTGTCTACCTCCCTCCAGCCCCCTTTTCCTCTGGTAATCACCATACTGTTTTCTGTGTCGATGAGTTGTTATTGTTGTTTTGCCTAGTTCCTTCATGTTTTCACCCAGCCCCCACCCCATTATTATAATACAATTATAAGACTACCATCAGGAAGATAAACA
>NW_006293776.1:1111662-1114828 GCF_000327345.1 Myotis davidii | reverse complement strand
ATGAATTCTTGATAAATTTTAGATATTATCCCTTTATCAGATGTATCATTGGTGAATATGTTCTCCCATTCAGTGGCCTCTCTTTTCATTTTGTTGATACTTTGCTATGTGAAAACTTTTTAGTTTAATGCAATCCCATTTCTTTATTTTTTCTTTTGTTTCCTTGGTTTACTCCTCCCCTCTCCTAATATATAAACAAAAGACAAGGGACCTGGGAGAAACAGAAAAGAGTATATAGGGCTGAGGAGAGAGGGGACAGAGCTGAGGGAAGAAGGGACAGAGTTGAGGTGAGAAGGGACAGAGCTCACAAGAGAGGGGACAGGGCTGAGAGGAGAGGTGAAATGTGTGGACATGAGTCATTCATTTTTCTTGGGACTAGAGTTGAGATTTTCATTCCTTTCTCTTCCCATAGGAGAGAGAAGGGAAATAGTGTTTATCCAAATTAAGTAAGAGACCTTCAGCATAATTATTTGTGGAAATTGGAGGTACCTGTAAGAAGCAAAGATTGTCATCCTGGTGCTCATTTAGATTTCTGCTACCACCCCTTGGGCAGGAGAAGAGAGTTGTTAGACAGAGAGAAGAGAAGCCGAATAGCCCAGAAACTGAAAGCTTGATGTGGCATGGATGTCGTTGGTCCCTCTGGGTCTCTGTAGTCTTCAAAGTGGCCAGGTCTAATATGACCAGCTAAAGACCCATCTAGTAGGACCAGATGAGCAATCCTGCTGCTAGAAGCCAGGAGGAAGTTACCTAGTGGGTTAGAAGAAGTTGAGCCAGGGCAAGTCTCCCCCATCAGGCATCAGTTGAAGTGGGATGAGCTGCACCCTGGCTAACCCAAGGCACCCATCTGTATCCCAGGAGCACCAGCATTTGTGCATGGGCCATCTGAAGGCTTCATGTAACAAAATCAGCAGAGTTGATTCTAAGTGCACATCTAAGTTCCTTTCTTTAAAAATATTTCTGCTAAGTAAACATAATCCATGGGTATTTCATTGACATTCCAATAGCATTGTCCTTTTCTAGTCCCCCTTTTCCTCTGGTAATCACCATACTGTTGCCTGTGTATATGAGTTTTTTGTGTTCTTGTTGTTGTTGTTGTTTTTGCTTAATCACTTCACCTTTTTCACTCAGCCCTATAACCCCACTCCTGTCTGATAGCTGTTAGTCTGTTCTATATCTGATGGTCTGTTTCTACTTTGTCAATTTGTTTTGTTCATTAGATTCTATCTCTGGTACTTGTCTTTGTCTGACTGGCTTATTTCACTTAGCATAATGATTACCGGGTCCATTTCTGCTGTTGCAAAGGGTAAGATTTCCTTCTTTTTTATGACTGAGTAGTATTGTGTAAATGTACCATAATTTTTTTATCCACTCATCCACTGATGGACAGGAGCTGCTTCCAAACGTTGGCTGTTATAAGTAATGCTGCAATGAACATAGGGGTGCATATATTTTTTCATGTTAGTGTTTTGGGTTTCTTTAGATATATTCCCAGGAGTGGGATTGCTGGGCCATAGGAAGTTCCATTTTATTTTTTGGGGGTAACTCCATACTGCCTTCCACAGTGGCTGTGTTACCAGTGGAAGTAGAGTTCTTGGGGTGCCACAAGAAAAAGAATTTCCTGAGGCCCCCATGGGAGAATGGAGTTTCATGGAAAGCTTTATTGATGATGTAGTTAAAGGGGGTCCCTTCCAAGGTTCTATCTCCATCTGTCGCTCCATGAAAGAAGTTCAATCTTGTCTTCATCAGGGCCAGAATTAAGGCCACTGCCCAGGATTTCGGTTCCACATTAAAGTCCAATCCAGTTCAGCATCTGGCTAGCTTAGCTTGTGTTCCAGCTGCAGTCCATTGTGTGTGGGGTCAGCATAGCCACGGGCCATGTAGCCGCTTAAGGCCACATGGCTATGGAAAGAGAACAGACCAGCACACAGGCGAGTGTGGGTCACAGAGCAAGAGTGAGCAAGAGTGAGCAAGAGTGAGCAAGAGTGAAGGAAATCTGGGGATTTCACCAGGAGCTTCTCTAAACTAACCAATTAATTTTTCTACATTTCCTACACTTCTGATGGGGTCCACCCCCTAGTCAATCCATTGTTTCCCAGCTAGACTAACAGGCAAGAACCTTCCCGACATCACCCCAACTTTACTGTGCATGTGTCCATCTCCCTCTTTGTTTGATCCATTTCCACAGTAATCTGCAGGGAATGGACGAGTGGTTCCCTGAGGAGCATGAAGCTGCCCAGATGACAATGTTTATAATGGCTAGCCTCCCCTGTGCTCTCTTTCTATTATTAATATTAACTAGCTAATTATGAGGATAACAGCTGCACCAGTCTGCTTTCCCACCAACAGTGCAGAGGATTTCCTTATCTCCACATCCTGGCCAACACTTGTTGTTTGTTGATTTATTGATGATTGTCACTCTGACACATGTGAGGTGATATCTCATTGTGGTTTTAATTTGCATTTTTCTGATGATTAGTGACATTGAGAATCTTCTTCTATGTCCATTGGCTATCTGTATGTCCTCTTAGGAGAAGTATCTATTCAGGTCATTTGCCCACTTTTTAATTGGATTCCTGTGTGTGTGTGTGTGTGTGTGTGTGTGTGTGTGTTGAGTTTTATGAGTTCTTAATAAATTTTAGATATTATCCCTTTATCAGATGTATCATTGGTGAATATGTTCTCCCATTCAGTGGCCTCTCTTTTCATTTTGTTGATACTTTGCTATGTGAAAACTTTTTAGTTTAATGCAATCCCATTTCTTTATTTTTTCTTTTGTTTCCTTGGTTTACTCCTCCCCTCTCCTAATATATAAACAAAAGACAAGGGACCTGGGAGAAACAGAAAAGAGTATATAGGGCTGAGGAGAGAGGGGACAGAGCTGAGGGAAGAAGGGACAGAGTTGAGGTGAGAAGGGACAGAGCTCACAAGAGAGGGGACAGGGCTGAGAGGAGAGGTGAAATGTGTGGACATGAGTCATTCATTTTTCTTGGGACTAGAGTTGAGATTTTCATTCCTTTCTCTTCCCATAGGAGAGAGAAGGGAACACGATTACAATGAAATTAGCCATGAGTTCAACAGCAATGAGTTTACATAAAATAAAAGATTACTTGAGGCAATAGATATGGTAACTGTGTAGGATAATCCATATCAAATCATCACATTGTAC
>NW_006293776.1:1086694-1111264 GCF_000327345.1 Myotis davidii | reverse complement strand
TCTCTCCTACTGGGGATGTGCCCGCAACCCAGGTACATGCCCTTGACCGGAATCGAACCCGGAACCTTTCAGTCCGCAGGCCGATGCTCTATCCACTGAGCCAAACCGGTTTTGGCCTTTTCTAGTTCTTTAAACACACCATATTCCCTTTTGTTTCTGGACCCTTGCACATGCTATTCCATTTGCTCAGAACACTTTCCCTCCTCTTCAGTAGCTTGCTAATGCCCATTAATTCTTTCAAATTTTCAATTTTAATGTATGTCTTTTTAAAGAGGTCTTCCTTGAATCCCCATTAATTTCACCCTTCTATCATGTGCTTTCTTCTCATCCTGAAATTCCTCCTTCTAACAAATATGTCAGGGATCATATCTATCTTAATCAAGATTGTATCACAGGCGCAGCGATGATGGCATAGTGGTGAGCAGAGCTTCCTTCCCAAACTGTACTCCAGGACCAACCACTGAGCTTAGTGGATGGGCAATTAATGCACATTCCTTGTCCCAACAAATGGAGGAAAGTAACTATGGCCACAAAGGGAAGAATGAGAAAATTGGATTTATACTACATATGAAGAAAATCAGCTTTATACTATAGACCATTTGTATTTTGGAAACATTATCTATGGACTAAGAGAAAAGTCATATAACTTTATCATTTATCTGCAAGCAGTCACGATTCATATATTAGCATCAATGATATTTACTTTTTATTGTTTTATTATTATTTTGGCATGATTCAGGTATGGGGAAGCACTGTGGCTTTACTCAAATAAGTAGGCTTTACTCAAGTGAGATGGTACAAATTAATCTTAAGATACCACTTACCTTAAAGATCTCTGTCCCATTGGTTCATACTGGGCCAGAATTACCACAATTAAATACAATACTGCTGTTAAAAGGAAGCTACACTAAGGAGAGAAGCATTTTTAGGGTGGTGTTAGGGCTGATATGGATTATGATGCAGGTCTCTTTTGGTCCACTTGGGCTGACATGTCATATTCTACTCAAGGTCTGTCTCTCCTGCTCTGGTCAAATAGGTCTTGCCCGGTGAACAAGTGAACAGAAAAGGGGCCCACAGCACAATAGGGAGTCCTTAACTTCCTCACTGGGAGAGGAGGAGCATGACATCGTTAATCTCCAAGGTTCTAGTTAGTGTTGGCAATTCCTGATTTCATCTACAAATGGGGCAATTGATTGTATTCAAAGAGTACTGGATGTGGCATCGAAAGAGCAAGTCTTTTGTTACTAACAATCTCAGATGTCAGTTAACTTTTCAAGTTTCAGTTTCTTCCTCTGAAAATTAAGAAATATAATTTATGATGGCTCAGACCTTTTCCAATATTAAATTATTATTGGTAATTATTCCTAATCACAGAGGTTATGAAGGAATAAACTTTGAGAATTTTCTTTTATAATAGTGCAATAATTCCACCTAAACATTATAAGGATGAGGAATGGCTAATAAATACATTTAAAAGGGAGAAAGAAATTTATCTAGAACCCACCAAAGTATATTAAAGAAGAAATCTCCTGAATGGGAGTTTTTATTGCAATGTCCATGTTTCCTCTCTAGGAAATTGAAGGAAGCACCAAACATTTTAGAAAGATGATCCAAACAGCGAAGTCTCTGGCAGGTTAAGGGAAAGGATGGGAGAACATGATTACTTTTATGAAACACATTTAAGTGAGAAATTCTAGATGACCTCGGCTTTGGCAAAAATCTTCCCAGGCGTTAAAGGTCATACGAATTTCTCCGATATATCTAAGAATGGATTGATGTGTATTTCTATTACTTCCTGAGTGAGCCTCTCGAACTCCAGGTTCTTTACCTCCATATTATGAGTTGAAAGGGATAAGAGGGATTAAGGAAAAGTAAGATTCCCATTTACTCTTTGCAAAAATTTCAAACCAAGTTTGCTTCTGCCATGTACAAAGAGGCATTAGCGAGGGACTTACTCTTTGTGTGAGAAGATGCTGCACGCTGCAGAAATCCGTGGCTGGGCTCTCAAGATGGCCCGTTTGAGGCCAGAGGTCCCATTGCTCCTAAGATTCAAAGGTCTGCTATAGGAGAGAAGCACGGAGGGAAGATTCCTCTACAAAAGGTGGGAGTTGGCCCCTCATCTGAGACAGATACCATCAAGGGCAACAGGGGGCTCAAGATCAGTGGGCTGAATTTTCTGCCACTCTTCAGGGGCCTTCACACTTACAAAAATTAATCCTTTTGATTGACTCTGTCTCCTAATCTTGAAAATAGGCTCAGAACACTGCTTACCAGGCCAAGACTTAGCACCAAATTATGAATTTTGTCATCACCGACCTTTCCAATCTTTCCTTTTTACCTGCCCACTCGGTAGCCCAAGTTCTCCTCCTTCATTCTTTGTGGAAATTTATGTCAAAGTATTTGTGGTTGTTAGGGTTTTAAAGAGATCAAATCATTTAATTTTTATTTTTTATTTTCAGAAGCAAAACCCAAGAGCCAAAGAAGTTAGATGAATTTTCTAAAGATAATGTTTTAAATTGTCTTGATGATTTCAAATATAAAGCACCCGAGTTACTCACAGATGTTGGGAGAATCATTATTAATTGGTTTCACATGGAGGTCACAAAAATTTTCATTTGGTACAACCTATCATTTTCAGATATTCAAGTGTCAATGCAGTGTGTTTCAAGGTAATTTAAATATTATTAAATTTATAAATCAATTCCTATCATTCACTTTTAAACACTCTTAGCAAAATGCTTGTGGGATACAAGAGATATTTTCTATGATTTTGAAAATTATTTTAAACTATGAAAATAAAAATTGGCTTCCACTTAAAGAGCACAGATCTAAAAAGATAGAGTTAGTAGAAAACCAGTCTGTGAGCCAACATTAATGAGACTTTAGCAATTGGAATATTGTAAAGTATTCAAATGAGACAAGTGCCAGGTGGATTCCTGTGAAAATCAAGGTTGCTTGCTTCTCGGGGTAAGCATGCAGGTAAGCCTTCTGAGGACTCCCATGCAAGGATGAACAGACTGGAAGGCCAAGCGAAGTGCTATAATTCTCGCTCCAGACAGCCAATACCACTATGTCCTCAAATTTTTTGTAACACTGCTTGATGCAAAAAGGTTTGAGGGAGCTTCCACCTGCCAGATAAACTTCAATTTTCCTGTAAAACCACTAATGTGGGAAGTCTTATGAATAAGCAACCTTAATGGGATTTTTTTTTTATCATCAACATGTTGACATCACTGCTTAGGGTTTCTTTTCTCTTTATTCTTCTTCCTAATGTAAAGGTTTCACAACCTGCTGAATTACTCTTCTCAAGTTTATTTTGTCAACTTTGGGAAAGAGAGTTCTGATACATTTTTAGTGTGGAAAATTTTAGTCTTTTAGATAAATGATGTATCTTTAGATGTATTATCCAATAAAACAGTACAGTGCTAAAATAAATCAAATAGTATAACTTTTGTGAACTTATTACAACTCCTCCTAGATGTCAAAAATTATTATTTTAAAAATAAACTTGAAAAAAAATTCTGTATGCAGTTTAAAACGTTTTTCAAATGAGAAATACTAATTTAACACTAGAGAAAATATTAAGCATTAACAGAGTATGTGATTCTCTATGATTTTAACGATTGGTTTATACTCATTTTAAATACTCCTTTCCCTAAAAACCAGTATATGAGCTGTTGGTTAGCATAGTCCTTAATGGAGAACCAGCACCCTGAGGCTTCTTTAATTGCTATATTTTCTTCCCATGCACTTTTCTCTTCCCAGTGGTTTAGAAGATGTAACTTCACAGTGGAAACCTTTTCTACTGGCTACGTGTACATCTGCCATCTACGTCCTGTGAGCAATCTGATACCCATTCTCAGGAATCATCTTTTAGGAAAGTATTCTTTTTAATGGAATGGATGATATTTGAAAAGACAAGTGCACCTCTTTCATTCTTTCCACTAGTGACATGTGCCTGTGTTACTGGTACAGTGGGGCCTTGACTTACGAATTTAATTCATTCCGTGATGGAGCTTGTAACTCAAATTACTCGTGTGTCAAATCATTAAAGTGACCAAGTGAGACATGTGATGCTGGGCTGATGTTGTGGCGTTCACTGTGACGTTCGCTGCACCAACTAGCGGTGGGGTATCTGAAGCTGGCTCATAACCCGAATTTTAGCTCGCAACTCCAAGCAAAAAATCAGCTGAGAGACAGCTGTATCTCGAAAAACTCGTTAGTCGGGACACTCGTAAGTCAAGGCCCCACTGTACCAGTAACACAGGCACATGTCACTAGTGGAAAGAATGAAAGAGGTGAGGATCTAAAACAGAAAGTCCAAGGCCTTATTGACAAGCAATATATTTTTTCCTCACTGTATGCATATTCCTCTGTATTTATATTCCTCTCCTTGAAGTCATCATCTTTTTATCTAATACCTTGTAATGTGTGTGTAGCCTATCCTAGCCCAATGGTGAGGATTAGCTGCAGCACAGAAGAGCTTGCTTACTCCATTAGAAGCATAAGAACACAATGTTCTGCATGCACCCATCCCTGAGAACAACAGAGGGTTAGTTTTCTCCACTGCAGCAGGTTTTTGTTTGTTTTGTTTTTTATATATTTTATTGATTTTTTTACAGAGAGGAAGGGAGAGGGATAGAGAGCTAGAAACATCGATGAGAGAGAAACATCGATCAGCTGCCTCCTGCACACTTCCCACTGGGGATGTGGCCCCAACCAAGGTACATGCCCTTGACCAGAATCGAACCTGGGGCCTTTCAGTCCGCAGGCCAGTCTATCCACTGAGCCAAACCGGTTAGGGCTCCATTGCAGCGTTTTTAAATGGAGGTTTCCACACTTAGGACTGCCAAGGGCCAAATTCTACCACCTACGATTAAAAACACTGAACATGTTTCCTCTTCTAATTAACTTCAATGGTGCTGACTCCATAGAAAGGCTAATGATGAGGCATTTGGAAATCTTGGTTCATATGGAAGGCCAAGGTGCCAGTATGGATAAAATTAAAAGGCTTTTTCCTTTTTGTGTAGAAACAATGGTACCTTTAAATCAGATCTTGGGCCACAGACACCACCCTGAATATAAAGGGACAGGGCTAGGCTCAGGGACAGGGCTTCAAATTGCTGCTGTTCCTGTATTGTTGGCTGTGCCACGCTCATCACCTCCCTCTTGTGTCCTGGTGTTTGTGTGTGTGTGTGTTTCCATTCCTTCCTCTGAAATTTATCCTCTGTAGCACTATTTTTTTGTATAGTGCCTGGAGCCCTTACAAAGGCCAAAAACTAAGAATTCTAAATAATTAACATTTGTCCCTGAACAGTACGCACACTCTGGCAATTCAAAAGCACCCACTATATGCAAAGTGCCCAGCGAAGGGTGGGGTTCAAATGAGGATAAGAACTCCCTGGCCTTGTGAGATGTTATACTCTGGAGTGGGGAGATAGTTAAGCAAATCTACGAGTATTCCTTGTGCAGGGTCGCCCATGCTAAATGATCTATTAGCAGTGAGATATAACATGGAGAACCCAGGTTCTGGCTTCAGACTTTTGTGCAAATTCAGTTTTTACGGCTTAACACACTATGATCTTAAGAAAATTATTTAATCTCTAGAGCCTCAGTTTCTTAATCTGAGAAACTGCAGTTAAAATGGAAGTCACTGAAGTATTAAATATGATAATTTATGTTAAATTTCCTTTTTTAACACACTGTCTACCCACGAACAAGCCTTCCAGCTCAATAAATGTTAGCTATCATTAAAAGCAAAGCCCCATGGGAACATAGGGGAGATAAAACACACAGGCCATTGAAAGAGTTAAAAAAATCCATCTCCATAGAAGACTGTAATTTTAGGCTACGTAGATGTGGCTTTAACGTACACATACTGGTAAGTTATGCAGGTTTTACACGTCTGCTCAGTCTGTTATTCAGTGACAAAATATGTACTTACAACGGCAATTAAAGCAACTTCAAGTACCACTGTAATACATCACAGAATACCTCAGTAAGGAAACACAGTTGCCATAGATAATTTTAGATGGTTATGATTTTATGAATATTTTAAGAAGTAAAAAAACCCATCCGTAGGTGTGCTGCTATTATTTTTAAACACGGATCTCAGAAATCTAAAACTGTGTCATGGAAGAGCTCTAAAAAGCTCTTTTAATAAAGAAAGATGTCTCTCACTGCATGAAAGATTTACCTTTGAGTACGCTGATGACTGAATGAATGGGATTTTGTAGCATTAAAAACGATACATAGGAAACCTTGTTTTCAATAAAAACTTGCAGCTACTGGCTTTTTGTATATAAAGATCGTGACCAGGCTGGAGCACAGTAGGACAGATCATTTTGAGATGAGATCAATAAAGACCAGCGAGAAGTCTGAAAGGGAGGTCGGACAGTTCGGTGGACTCTATCACAACAGGAGTTACTAGTGATAGGAGACACGAGGGGAAGTAGGTTTGTTTTCAGTGTGTTTGAAGCTGAGGAACTCACCTTCCTCAGAAATTAATGGAGGCTTTCAATCTTGCTGGCACTGCTACTTTATCATTCATATGACTAAACAGACAATCAATTTAGCGGCAATGTATGGGAATGAAGGGAAGGAACAAATAAGCTATGAATGATGAGAACAGAAAAATCAAAACCCCCGCCCTTATTCCTTTTTAATGGCTAATACCAACAGGGACAAGACCAGTAAAAAGAGGTTAATGAATTGCAAAGATCCTTTAGAAAGTGATTGACTGGTATTGAAGCACAATCAAATCAGTCATAAATATTTACTTTTATTAGCAACAGTGGGTTGCCTGTTATTTTCAATTGATTTTTAAAGCTGGCAAAAATCTACCACTCTGACTATCATCAAATGTTCCCAATTTTGTCAATATTTCCCTGCTCTAAACAATTCCAAAACACATCGGCTTCTAAACCCTTATTTCAAATGTATTTTTTCAGCACAATTTCCAAATGATTACAAATGACAAGTTAAAGTGGGGTTTTCTATATCATTAAGAATAATTATCATCTTTTCATTTTGACATTTGTTGAAATGGATGGAATGGCAGCAATTGTGGGATTAATGTTCTTTGATAATCTATATTCCACTAACATTGACTTGCTAACCTGCCATTGTGTTATTTGCTTTACCAAGTGAGAATGAGCTACGACAGAAAGCTCTCTTTTCACCTCTTTTTCTTTCTTTTTTTTTAAAATTTCCAGTCAGTGTAGCAGCGACTAGAACTATAAGAGTTAACAAGGCAACGACGTTCCAGTTTTTGAACAGTGTGCAGTATTGCTGGTTATGTCATTGAATAAAATGCTGCTTTATTTTGAAAACCCCATTTAATATCAGGACGTTTTTCTGAAACTTGCTGTCTAGACCATCAAAAAGATGGAAATCGTTTTTAACACAGTGTTTGTAACATTAAGATCCAATAATTCAATTCAAAGGAACATAACAAAAGGAATTTCCTACAGATAACAACAAAGAGTTAATATTTCCCAGGGCAGACAAGTTTCCAATTCAATTAGTTTTAATGAACCTTCTGCTCACTGGTTACTGAACTAGAAAGAACAGCGATAAATGCCCAGAGGAAAGAGAGAGAGGATATTAAAGGAGGGTCAGTGTATAGTATATAAATTTCCAAGTTGAGTAAAAGAGTAGCCTTGATGTAGTTTTGGGAGTTAAAGGCATAGAATCAGATCTGCCTTCCGAGTTTAGCGTACAGGGGCAGCGAATCTTAGCCAGCTGTTCTGTGTGATGAAACAAACACATGAATCTATCTCCTCAGTCTGGTAGTAAAATAGGTAATACAGTAGATAATACAAAAATACAGTTCCTTGAAAGAGCTGAGCATATTCCATAAGGAAAGCACAATATGAATTCTTTTGCTAATAATCAGCAAACCAGGTTTGTTAGTTTATATGTGTATGAATGTACATATATGTACATAAAAGGATGTGTAGATAGGATTTTTTTTCCGTTTGCATATAACGGAACAGCATTGACATACAATTATGAAAGTAAAAAGCTGCCATACACAAGCAATTTCTTACTTGAGATCCAGAGAAGGAGTTTTACCCTAAGAATTTAATGCATTTCGTATTTTTATTTGATTCAGACAATCACCTTAAACCTGTACTACAGCGCAGCAAACTTATTTTTCCAGGATCACGCCGCAAGTCATGCTTTAGTTAAATATGACAACCATCACAGATATGATTGTATAAATATACAAATCCACCCCAGTTAAATAATTGAAATAAATAATAGAGTCCGGGAAGAGCCTCCACATCTACCACTGATTCAAGTAATTATTGCCAGTTACTGAACTTCTAAAAAATTATTGTTTTTAGTCCAATTCGTTATAGTGAACTATACTTCTATTCTTAGTTGCAGCCTCATTCACATCAATGTCTAAGAAGTCTTTTTCTGGATGCTGAATGTGAAAAGTTTTGAATGCATGGTATTATGCGGAGCTGATATATTCCACTCTGCATTAAAATCCACCTAACCCCAGAGGGGCCCGTGTATTTTCTGTGTATGCGGTAAAGGAGCACAAATGGGGTTTAAAGGTAACCTGCAGTTTGGATTGCTCAGTCAGTTTCATAAGGATCATACTTGAGAATAGGGCTGCAGATTTGATCAGGAGCTACAGTATTGCAATGATGCACAGTTTTCCTTGCAGATGCATTTATTTTTTCTATTGAGTTTAAAGTCAGGCTTGTGTTTCTGGATGGCTGCTTTATCTGTGAACATTTGGATTTTGAAAATGCAGCACCTGGGTTGGTTTTGAGAGAAAAATGATTTTAATTTCATCATCACACGTTTAACCACCACCACACCAAAATTAGAATGCAACAGAAAACAAAGTAAATGCAAAGTATTTGTTTAAAAGCACCGTGTCTCTCTGAAATAATCTTTGAAGAAGACTACCTAATACCTGACAGCAACAATGGAAGATGTGAACTTCTTTCTGAAAGGCTGTGGAATCTACATGCTCTGTTGCCCAGTTGAAGCAGTGGCTGTCTGATATTTTAAAAACTGTTATCAAGATTTGGATGTTATTTAATGTTATTTATTTGCACTGTCTTTTTAACATTAAGAGGTAATATCCACTCCTTGCATGGTTCCTAATAGATGATTGCTTTAAATATGTAGAAATGGAAAGGAATAGGAAACAAAATGAAATATAGAGCATTAGTTTCTAGCACAAGTCCTTTGTTTTGCAATTTCCTCTGTTCTCGCCACATAGAAAATTGTTACAAATAACCAACAATTCACAAGTGATCTCACTCTAGTTAAAAAACAAACGGAATAAGATAGAGCTAACCTCTTTGAAAATATAAGTATTCATGTTACTCCAAAGAGGTTATTTCCAAGGCTGGAGTTTAAACTCCGTTTCCACTTTGTACAAATGATTTACTTTGTCTCTAATTCATGTGAAGTTTTTTTTGTTGTGAATTATAAGTGATTCCAAAAGGAAAGGGTTGATGAATATAAAATTCACATTTGCACTCTTGGTTGTGGTACAGGAAATGAAACTTTAGGGAAAGGGCATATTCTTTATTAAGTAGGAAGTAGAATATAAAATGTGACTAAGGTTAATAGGGAAACAACCTTACTTACAAGTTGGGTGTTGCAAGATAGGAGAATTAAGAGCATATGGTGAGTTGGTAGAACAAAAGCAGAGGAACTCCTCCAACAGAACAATAGAGACACATGAACAGGCAGGGGTAGACATAAAAGGAGGCAATATCTTAGTTCAAGGCATTTAATTGCAAAACTAGGATACAAGTGTGCAACACACTTAAGATCTCTGATGCCTGGCTTTCTTAAATAGCAAAAGAAACTCTAGAACTTTGCCTCTAAGGTATTACAAGAACTTTGTCAAGTTGCACACGAGAAAATAGAGCCCACAGCCATATAGTAAGCAAAAAAATTCTGTTTGAGTATTGACATGACAGTTTTTGAAAGTTCAAGCAGAAAACCAATTATAATGAGCACTGGAAAGCCCGGAGCCCTGCTGTTCAATAAATAAAAAGTACAACAAACTATTTTCCAAAAAGGTTCTAGAGAGTTTCTTCTTGTCCCACTACTTACAATCTGATTACATAAATAGTCTCTATTTGCTGTTGAATTGCCAGGCAGCTGTATTAAAGTACAAATCAAATCAAGTCAGGATTAGAAAGTAAAAGAGCATGGTTTAAAGTAATCTATCCCCCAGGAACTGTGCTCAGATTCATCAAACAGAGCTTAAAGTACAGTATATCTTATACCCCCGTGTTTCCATGCTGCATTGCTGCAAAACCAGTTATTATTTTTGATATCCAGAGACTGTTGCTTGTTGCGGAAGAAGGCTCACTTGCTTATTTAAAGGTACCATTCATATGTGCCACTTACTTATTACTTCTTTTGGTGAAGATTCATGGGAAGGACATAAGTCCGAAGGCTGGTAGGCTTTTTATTGATCAAATCCTATCTGCCTCGGCTGTGAATTGTCATGAATATTTCTTTTTGCTAGAAGAAGGACTAATTTATTCCAGATTGCTGGTGATACACAGTTGTGATATTAAAGGAAACCGGGGAGTCCTTAGATGCTATTGGCTAATAAAGTGTTATATGCACCTGCCCTTGCAAATCCTGCTCCAGCCAATTATTAGCAAAGGAGGCGATTTAGTTGTTTCAACCTGCAATTGCTTTTGATGGAAAGCCCTGTGTGTAATTGCCAATGTCATCACGCTGGTCATCATTTTTTTTTTTTTTTTTGGTATTTACAGAATTGTCGCCTTCAGGTAGAATAAATGAAATTCAATAATTATGTGTAGTTTTATTAATGACTATTTTCTTCTTAGATTATCTTATAGAACAAACTTATTTAAGTCGACATACATAATTTTATATGTCATCACATTCCTTGTACTTATATAACAGTTAAATAACTATTTAGAGATGTTGTAGTGACTTCAGTTATCATCGTCTACATTTATCTCCAAAGGGCATCCATGTAGCCCGTGAAGATAGCTAGATATTGATTTATAGTGATGAATATATATTTTATTTGTAACACAGAGGGGAAAACAGGCAAAGGTGTTATTTCTGTGAGCTGAATAGCTTCAAGAGAATGGGTAATGTGTGTTTTAACCAGGCAGGCCAACGATCATTTTTCTTTCTGCATCCCCGAGCCAGGGAAGAAAAAGTCGACCAGTTGCCATGAGTTAACATTTCTCATGCAAGTAGCTCTACTCGCAAACTACAGCACATTAAAACGAGCATTCAGTGTCATCATTGCGCACCGGGATATTAGGAACTCTGGCACCTCTCCATTGCAGTGTGAGGCTTCTCAGCCCAATTTAAACTCCCGGTTTTCTGCACTTTGCTAACCTGATCATTACCACTGACGCACATCACCTGTAGTGCAGTGGAGCCAGGTGACTTGGGTGGCAATGGAAGGGACCTACATTCATGAAGGACACGCAGAGCTTTCTCCTGTCTGAATTGTTTAGGGGAAAAAAAGAAGGGAGGCTTAATAACCTTCCCTTCATCATCCTCTTCCAGACTTATCATGAAAAGGTCAAAATTGGAATGTGCTATTTATAGCCCCCTCTGAACCACACAGTAGATGGAAGGACTTGCCAATTTACCAGGGAGGCGACTGCAGACCAGTGTCCCCACACACGGCATTTGTGGGGCGAGTGGGTGCTCCTGGAGACATTTACTGGTAGAATCAGGCAAGGTGTTGCTTCTAAGCCACTGGCTGCCAAATGGGTCCGGCTCTGTGTTTGAAACAATTTTTGAAAATCTTTTAATGAAATATTGATTTTATCAAGCACGTCAAACTAAAGGCAAATGTACCGTGGTGTCATGATTAAAAAATAACAATATATTACAGGTAAACTAAGATAAATGAGTTAAGTGCTCAGTTTGCAGTGCAAATTGAAACCATATATCACAACCTTTCATTATATTACATTACTGCTAGAGCACAGACCACGGGAGCTGATTGAATGGTAATATCAAATTAGTAGGGGGCTTTACCCTCCTTCAGTTGTTGGAGCTAAAAAGGGATTATTTCCATCACAAAAGTTTCTGAAAAATATGTTTTAAGTGAATGCGACTGATAATCAGGAAGACTATGGCACCCTGAAATTGCCCTTCCCAGACCTCGCAGGAAGAAGTGAAGGGATCTGTATTAATTCTAAACCTCCCTTTGATTGGGTGAACCTGCCTCCGTTTTGTCTGACACTGTTGCCACAGGTCATTGCCTGGTGCGGTGTACCATGAAACAAACAAATAGAAAAAGGCACCTTCTGGCACTTTAAGTCTCACTGCCATCTGACTACTGCCCTAGTGGTTCAGGATGATGAAAAGCAGAGGCTGGGAGAAATCTTCCTATGGTTAGATGGGGAAAAATGAGCATGATGATCACATGTGCTGGGAAGGGCAGGAGAGACAGCCGAAGTCATCTCGGAACTCGGGAGGAGAGGGGAAGACCAGAGGTCACAATTATATTCTGGTATCACACTCCCTTTCCCAGACATCTGATCTATGCAGTTTGTTCTTGTATGGTGCTTAGGGAAGTTCTAATTAAGGGAAGAAAGAATTTTGACACATGTGAAGCAGAGATCAATATTTAGCACTATAATCAGCAATTCCTGATGGTTTGACAATGTCACTATCCACATTGTAACTATCCATTATTTTCTCAGAGAAGAGAGCCAGACAGGGGCTAACAGGCTTACGGCAAGCTATCATGAATCACATAAAGCAGTGTCTCATTCGCTTCTATTTGTCTTGCTTTTCATCTTCATTCATCCTGATAAAGAAGGCTGTTCTGCCACCAGCCCCGAAATGCCACCCTACCTCTGAACTGCAACAACAAAAAGCAAAAAGCAGTTTCTAAAAATGTCTACCATCTAAGGTACAAGAGATACTTTCCAGAGAAATTAAAGAAAAGAAAAAGTGGTGGCTGTTTACTCTCTGAAAACATACATGGCAGACTCCCTTCACATTTAACCAAAAGGGACTCTATTAGCCACTAGAAAAATATTAATTTAAAACACTTTGGGGGATGTAATGTTTATAGGAAGTTACAGGTTTAGAATATATTGATCTCATTTTCCACCGGGGTATACAGTGTCTGCTCCATAACAAAGGGCATCTCACTATCACAGAGCTGAACATAAATTCTGCCTCAAATTTTGTATTTGGCTGTAGAAATGGCATTATAATATGAGAATAGCTAGTCACTGAAATGTAGGGGTGCAACTAGATCATAGAGGTCCGTGTTCAGGTTTTCAACCCAGAAGTCATTTGCAGTTAAAGCTGCAAATCTTCCTTTATGTTCATGAATATAAAAAGTTTAAGTTTATAAGGCATCTCCCCCATTCAGACATTGGCAAAGAAGTATGTTCCTTATGAAGTTTACCTGGATATAATTTGGCTTCTGTATTTTAAGCTACAAATATGGCTTTGATAGCATAATAACTAATGATCATGTTCACACATTTAATGCTAACAAAAAATACAATACAAATTCTAAGGCTATTGTTCACTTGATTTTAATTCAATTGCATTCTATTGCTCCTTTTAACAAATTATAAAATGCTACTTTCTGCTTTCTTTTAAATATGAAACATTGTGCCAAGTCTCGTTAATTTTAAACAATGGTCAGAAAAGTAATTTTAAGATTTATTTTCTTTATTTTTGCACAGTAGATTTTGATTGGAGAACCTGTACCTGGATGTCTTAAAGAAATAAACACTCTGTAAAATGTGATGGAATAATTTGACTCCACACAGAACATTATTTCCAACATTTTTCATAACATTCCCGGGCGTGCAGCATGCTGTGTATGACTGTAGGTGGAAGTGGAAGACCTGGTGTCTTGCATCTCAAACTGTCAGCTGATTCTCACTGCTCTATTCCTGTTTAAGTGAGATGCTGACACAGGCTCACACACTGACTATCACAAGTAGCACTAATTAAGGGCTGTCCAACTGTGCTTTCTGTTGAGCAGTTTGCTCCAGTGGGTGACAGGAAACAGCCTGAGCTCTGTCTGCAGAATGACATAACAAAGAAGGTTTAAAAAAAAAAAAAAGAACACAGATCCGGTGGGCTGGATAAAAAGACCTAAGAGAGATCTAACTTGCTTATTTGTTGCTATGAATATATAATTTTAGATGAAGAAAACTTGCTAAGTCACTGTTTATTATCAGTTTATTAGGGCACGTCTTGCTAGAATTAGTAATAATTAAAGGAGGAGGATGTGAATTAATAGGGAACTTGGGGACCAAGCATTCCTCTTATTCAAAAGGTTATCAATAAATCTCTTCTTAAAAATGGTGGACAAATGTTGTCATTATGGGGTAATGACATTATATGCAACTTGGAGAATTTAGCTTAAGAAGCAAAGACATGAAAGGAATGACTCCCGTGGGCATGACTAGGAAAGTTAATTTATCTAGCAGCCAGGTTGATGAAGAAAGAGTTATACATAAAAAAAAAAGGACAGACAAAACCCAAACAAACACTCCCACAGGTGGGACAAAAATAGAGCGACATGAACTTGAAGTTCCTTCCTTGCATTGGTTTTCCTTAAAACTTCAATGAATTTGAATCTGAAATGTAGTGTTTCTTTCCAGCCCCTTTAAAAATAGCCCCACGTAGGGAACTGCTCCCTAGGGTTTGATATCAGTTCCTTGGATCAATGTGACTCTATGGTCAAAACTAAAAGGGAAGAAAAACACCAACTTGTGTTCTCAAGGTGTTGCTGTGTATTCTAATGAGGACATCATCAGCGCCCTCATCGCGGACCCGAAGACATGGCACTTAGAGACAGGGCCGAATGCAGTCGATTTCTTGACAGCACTAAGCGATAACGCCTCCTGGCTGCTGCTGTGTGCTTGAGAAATTGGCTGGCCCACGACTGTCCTTTTGCAATGGTTTCATTTAATTGTAATCCAAAGATCAAAGGTCTGTAACTCTTTAACCAAATTCCAATGTCTGCCAAATTCAATAGCTGTCATTCTTATAGAAAAAGGCAGTGTAATATGTGTGTCCTGATCTAATTTTATAGAAAAAGACACAATTTACATACTGTTTATTTAGTTAAGTTCCTAAAATCAATACCTTTGTCTGTACCTCTTTTGTTTAAAATACATCATGACATGGCAAACGGCTCTATAAATGAATTTTTCTAAACCACACGCATTGTTAATGTTCCTCTATTGCACGCTCAAGAAAGGAATAGTTGAAATCATAGCATTTTATAGATCAACTTAAATGTATCTTAATATTGGATTACTAAAGAATGTTAAGTTTTACATTTCTAAAAATTATAAATTTTGTTTGAAAAGGTCAGTCATTTTCCTGAGCCACATTTACCAATAGGAGAACATATTTCAACCATTGAAATAAAAGGAAAAGTGATTATGTTTACTATTAAGGGAAAATAATTCTTAAAAAACGTGTCTCTGTAATGAGCATGAAAACCCAAATAACAATGAGCTCCTGAAAAAGTTTCAGGGTGGAATAGCAATATTTTAAAGGAAGAAAATTCCACTTAGGGCTGATTAGAAATAAATCCATTCCACTATTTATTTTATAGATTACTCTGAAATTCATTGCAGCTAAGGAAGAAATTGTGGTTTTACTGTGAGTGTTACAGTCAGACTCCTCTTTATTGACATTCTGATGGTCATGGTGATATTTCTTTGAAATGTAAAGCAAATGACTATCTTTAGAACCAATTTTTTCCAACTCTAAGGATTGCTATGTATGTGTTAAATTTGCATTTTTAATGACACGTGGGTTTTATATTTTGATTAGCTCTTTAGAATAATGTTCTTCCTTCATTGTCTCTGGTATGTAACCATAATTAGTTAGCAAGATAAAGCAGGATGAATCTAAGTGACACATTCACTGTGGTGGTGACCATGTGACAGTAAAGATTTCAACATGAGTGTGAAGACACACACAGTGACTCTTTTAGTCAAATTTGATAATTTTGTGCTTTAAAAAGTCTCAACTTCAATGTTGTTCCCATTTTAATTCATCAGACTTAAAAGGCCAATGTATTTATGTAAGTTCTCTTTTCACATGAGATATTGCATATTTAATTCCCTGTTAACTTTGTTTTTCTAGGAAGAATTTTTCCAAGCTTATATGAGACTAAATCTTTTAAAGATATGAGACCTAAATCATGTATTTTTCATATGAGGGCAATTACTAAACCTAAATACTCTGTTTTTCTCCTGTGAGGGAGAAGGAGTTAAAAATTCTTGATGAAGGCAGGGGCATTGGGGCCCCAAATAAGAGATCTTATGTTTTTATTTATACTTTATTTAATTGTATTGCTTTGTATTTAACCTTGATAAAACTGTTCTTTTTAGCTCATTTTCACAGACTGTGCCTTCACACCATATTCCAGTCCCTTCATGTTGGTGCATTAGATATTTAAGTTCACATGCTGGCATTAGGTATTCTATGAGTTAGTCTGGACATCAGAAAGCTTTCCATCCTTCAATAAGAAAAAAAATCTCTTAGGAATTTCCATGTCTCAAGAAAGGAAGTTTGCCTGGAAACTTAAGAACATAAGTCATTTCTCTTAATTACAGGGTATTTCTATGTATCTCTTATTGCCACTGCTCATTCATGACTATCTACTTATCCATTCATCTTTGGACCCTTCCATCCAATATATATTGGATATCTTCCACATGCCAGGCACCAAGCTAAGAATTGCAAAAGCAAAGATGACTATATTGAGGTCCCTTCTCTCAAGGAATTCTGGCTATAGTGGTGAGTCACATAAAAACAAATAAACAATAAACCAAACCAAACTAAACCAAACCAAACCAAAATAAAAATTTCCTAAACTAAAGCTATGTTTCTATGTATTTAAATAAATACTTAATATCATTTGGTAGACTCCAGTACCAAAATTGCCTGGAAATCTGGGGCATATACCTTCTTACCTATGCTTGAAAGATTGAATGATACTAATGTGGAGAAAAGGGTGCTGATTGTTCATCAGGCATTTTAACCGATTTTGGGAAATGAATATCTCATTGTAACTTGAGTAGAAACAGTTGCATCTGAAGAATCCAACAGGTTGCTATTTCCCCCAACCTAACATGGGAGAAAAATTATCCTAATGTTGCATAGATGTGGGGTTTGTAATTTGCTTTCATCATTTGACATTTGTAGTTTTCATGTCAGTCTTTGTTTAAACAGTACAGTCCCCTCATGAATTTTTGCCCTATTCCAGCTGCCTCATCATAGCACTGTGGGCCCCTCCTGCTGCCCACAGACTATTTGTAAGGGCAGGAGGGGCAGACTCCTGAAGCCCATCTTCCTGTGACTGTCTAAGGGCACAAAGTGAAAAAGGGGTAGATTTTTTCCTATTGGTTTATCATAATATAGAGAGTGATAAAGGAAAGTAATCCCAAAACAAGGCAGACTATGAAAATGCACATAATGTCATTTTTATAGTCTCAACAAAACCTCAGAGTACTCTATGTATTTCTTGATATTTCATTTATACTCAGTTCTACTTTTCAGACCCTAGGAAATGAATAATAGCACATGTCTTCTCCAGTGTCACATGCTGATGTGCCCACTGCCTCCTATACTCAATGCAATGTTTCATTCACTAGACCTCACAGGCTTCCTTTTCTATCTAGTGTCCTCTCCCTTCTGTTCCTCCTCCTTCTCCTTCTCTTTTTTCTTCTTCCCTTCAGGGATCTATGTTCCTCTGATGAGACGTGTTTGCTCAGTTCCTTGAATCTTTTTCACAGCTTAATTGGTGAATTAGCTCTTATAGCTAATTTGGTTCCCTTTCTCTGGGACCAATCCATCAGATGATCGAGAGCAGTTCTTTTCAGCAAAGTGGGCATTAAGAATGAAAGAACTAATATCATTTAAAATATTTTTTCTTTGAAAATTAATTTACATTTTAATTTTGCATGATGTAGGCTATTTGTCTATTATGTTGATATAATACCATCATTATTTAGAGTTCTAATTAGTATTTGAAGTAGGAAGTAGGAAATTTGGTTTGCTGATATAACCAGAAAGAATGTTTTGCTGTCACCATTAATAATTCAAAAAAGAGGACCATCTTAAATGAGAAGTTTCTCTGAGGGTGGAAGTAGGGGCCCCAGTGTCCCCATTTATTTGATCCATTTGACAGATTGTTTCAAATCTAAAGTCTTGAGAGTTTGCTAATTATAAGCTCACATTCAAGCTGGAAAAATGTTTTAATCTATATCTGAGAGAATAGCACATAATTATTACAATTTGATTACATACTTCATTACCTTAAAAGAAAGAAAAGAAAGGAAAAGGAAGGAAGGAAGGAAGGCAGGAAGGAAGGAAGGATGGAAGGAAAGAAGGAAGGAAGGAAGCTATTGAGCTGGGTGTTTCACAGGCATTATTTCTACATATGGTAGATATTACTATATTCACTTTACATATAAAGAAAGGCTAGGTAAATGAAGTACTTTGCCCCAGATTGCTTGCAGTGAGTGCAGAACTGAGCTTTGAATCCAGATTTGTCTGTCTTCAGTTGATGTACCCGTTCTCTTATACTAGGATTCATGAGCAAATGCCTTGAGAAGCCTGGCAAATAAAACAGATGCGTGAAGTACTCAATCTAAACAATAGGACTGTGGTAAATTGCAGACTTCTGAATAAAGACATTTGATTTCAGAACTTTTCAAAACGCTGTGCTGGCCAATAATAAAATTCAAATGACAGCAACAGCAACAACAGTAGCGGCAAGGGCAAAAAGCAGTTGTGGGGCCTACTTATCACATTTGGGGTGTCCCCTGGTTTACTCTAAACTCCCTTTAAATGATTACCCTATGTATTTATTTCAGGAACTCATAACTGGTGGAACTATTCATTGCCTTTCAATAATATTTTATTTTGCTTTCTGTATAATTTTCTATGTAGAGTGGGGTTATTACAAAAAAGAGGGGGATGGCTTGAGTCACGTGTGAATTCATAGATGGAGGAGGGACAAATGGCACATGTAGCAAAATGTGGAAAGGATTATTTCATCCTCCATCCTCCATCCTCCTCAGTAATGCCTGGTATGCTTTTGATCTTGGCTTAGACATAACTTTTCCCATGAAGCATTCCTAGATCCTGCTGTGTCTGTATGCTTCCGTAGCATCTTGTACTTCTCCTTTCATAGAATGCTTAACTCTATTCCGTTGCCTTTCTTCTCCTCTTACAACCAACTCTGTGTTGGTGGGAATCACATATAGCTTGCTCATCATTGCATCTGATATTGTGTATAGCATCTCTGAGAGAGCTGGTGCTCAGTAAATATTTATTGAATGAATGAGGGTATAAGTCAATATTAGGTGCTATACTTTCTTTTTCTAATTCTCAATATTAAAAGAATTTATATATGTAACAAAATAAACAAATACATAAAAATGAAATGTAACATATTTAAAATATCTATGGACCATAAAGCTTATTACCATAATTTAAAATTGAGGTTTTACAGCCTTTGCTCTCCTAGTAAAATTATTGTCTGATAAACATTTCTACACATTAATTTTCATGAAACTACTGTGAAAATATTACAGGCAGCTTAAACTACTTCACAAACTCTTTCAACAATTATATTGTTTTATTTTTACTTTCTTTTTATTGTTTACACTATTACAGATGTTCCCATATTCCTCCTCTTTGCCTATCTCCCCACCTTCACTCCCCGCATCCGCTTCCTTCTGGCCATCATCACACTATTGTCTGTGTGTATGGGTTATGTATATATGTTCTTTGGCTAATTCCTTCACTTTCTTTCATCCAGTCCTCCCTTTCCCTCCCTTCTGACAGCTGTCAGTCTGTTCCTTGTATCCATGCCTTTATTTTTGTTTTGTTCATCAGTTTGTTTTGTTCATCAGATTCCACATATAAGTGAGATCATATGGTATTTGTCTTTCACAAAATGGCTTATTTCACTTACCTTAATAATCTCCAGGTCCATCCACACTATTGCAAAAGGCAAGAGTTCCTTTTTTTTATTATTTTTACAGTGGAGTGGTATTCCTGCTTTTAAATATTGGCTATCTATAATAATAAAAGGGTGATATGCTAATTAGTCTGAACAGCTGAACAACCTTCTGGATGTCTTTACGGATGAAGCCATGGTGGCAGGGGCCGAGGCAGAGGTGGTTAGGGGTGATCAGGTAGGCAAGCGAGCAGTTAGGGGCAATCAGGCAGGCAGGTGAGTGGTTAGTGGCGATCAGGCAGGCAGGCAGGTGTACGGTTAGGAGCCAGCAGTCCTGGATTGTGAGATGGTGCAGGCGAGTTGAGGGACCCCCTCCACCCCTTACGCATAAATTTCGTGCACTGGGCCTCTAGTTGTATATAATGCTGCAATGAACATAGGGGTGCATATATGCTGTTGAATTAGTGGTTTGGGTTTCTTCAGATCAATTCCCAGAAGTGGAATCTCTGGGTTGCAAGGCAGTTACATTTAAATTTTTTTTAGTTATCTCCTTACTGTTTTTCACAGTGGCTGCACCAGTCTATATTCCCACCAACTGTGAACAAGGGTTCCCTTTTCTCCACATCCTCGCCAACACTTGTTGTTTGTTGATTTATTGATGATAGCTATTCAGACAATGTGAGGCAATGTTTCATTGTGGTTTTAATTTGCATTTTTCTGATGATTAGTGACATGGAGCATCCTTTCATATGTGTTGGCTATCTATATGTCTATTCAGGTCCTTTGCCCATTTTTTAATTGGGTTGTTTGTTTCTTTTTGTATTGAGTTCTCTAATTTTTTTAAATAAATTATGGATTTAACTCCTTATCAGATGTATCAACATATATGTTCCCCATTTAGTGAGGTGTCTCTTCATTTTGTTGATGGTTTCCTTTGCTGTGCAAAAAGTTTTTAGTTTGATGTAGTTCATTTTTTTCTTTTGTTTCCCTTGGCCAAAGAGATAAATCAGAAAAAATATTGCTGTGAGAAATGTCCATGTTTTCTTCTAGGATTTTTATGGTTTCAAGACTAACATTTAATTCTTTAATTCATTTTGAGTTTATTATTTATATGGTGTAAGTTGGTGGTCTAGTTTCATTTTTTTGCACATATCTGTCCAATTTCCCAACACCATTTATTGAAGAAACTAACTTGGGCCCAGTGTATGTTTTTGCTTCCTTTGTCAAATATTAATTGCTGATAAAAGTGTAGGTTTATTTCTAGGATCTCTAGTCTATTCCATTAATCAATATGTCTGGTTTTATGCTAGTACCAGGCTGTTGTTTTTTTTTTTTAATATTTTTATTGATTTCAGAGAGGAAGGGAGAGGGATAGAGAGATAGAAACATCAATGAGAGAGAATCATTGATCGGCTGCTTCCTGCACTCCTTTACTGGGGATCGAGTCTGTAACCTGGGCATGTGCCCTTGATTAGAATCAAACTTGGGACCCTTCAGTCCTCAGGCTGACACTCTATCCACTGAACCAAACCAGCTAGGGCTACAGGCTGTTTTGATAACTATGGACTTATAGTATAGTTTCATAATAGGTAACATGATTCCTCAAACTTTGTTACTCTTCCTCAAGATCATTGTTGCTATTCAGAGTCTTTTGTGGTTCCATATAACTTTTTGAAATATTTGTTCTACTTCTGTGAAATACACCATTGGTATCTTAGTCAG
The DNA here is from genome assembly GCF_000327345.1 of Myotis davidii. Classification (NCBI taxonomy): domain Eukaryota; kingdom Metazoa; phylum Chordata; class Mammalia; order Chiroptera; family Vespertilionidae; genus Myotis; species Myotis davidii. The sequence goes on along the minus strand of NW_006293776.1, from coordinate 1,089,573 downwards.
AGTCCAGAGTGCTAACCATTACACGATGGATACCATTGGTATCTTGATAGGAATTGCATTGAATGTGTAGATTGCTTTGGGTAGTATGGACATTTCAAAAATATTAATTCTTCCTCTCCACGAACACATTATATGCTTCCACTTATTTGTATTTTCTTCAGTGTCTTACAATTTTCTGAGTATAGATCTTCCACATTTTTGGTTAAACTTACTCCTAGGTATTTTATTCTTTTTGAAGCAATTGTGAATGGGATTGTTTTCTTAGTTTCCATTTCTGCAAATTCATTATCTATACTAATAGAAGCCTATGTGGTTGTCATGCCATCATGCCGTGATGCCCTCATGCCATCACAATACATCGCCAGGAGGAGGTGGGGCCCGGAGGCTCTGTGCACCGTGGAGGAGGCGGGGCTTGGCAGCTCCATGTGGGGCAGCCTAGGGGTCCTACAGCTCCACGTACCACGGAGTGGGGCCCCTGGCTCTGGCCTACCTCTTTGGGGGCAATCCATCCAGGAGCCCCGGATGCGTGGGGGGGCCTACCTCTTTGGGGTGATCTATTGCAGGGCTCCCACATTGAGAGAGGGCACAGGCCAAGCTGGGGGACCCCCTCCTAGTTGGTATATAAAAATGCAACTTATTTCTGGATATTTATTATATATCCTGCTACTTTACTGAATTCATTAATCAGTTCTAGTAGTTTTTTGGTGGAATATTTAGGGTTCTCTATATACAGTATCATGTCTTATGCAAATAATGATGCTTTTATGTATTCCTTTCCAATTTCGATACCTTTTATTTCTTCTTCTTGTCTGATTGCTGTGGCTATGACTTCCAATACTATTTTGAATAAGAGTAGTGAACATGACATCACTATCTTATTCCTAATATTAAAGGGAACACTTGCAGTTTCCCCCCATTGAGTATGATGTTGGCTGTAGGTTTGTCATATATAGCCTTTATTACATTGAGGTAAGTTCTCTCTGTTACTACTTTGCTGAGAGCTATTATCAAAAATGGGTGCTGGATCTTGTAAATTTTTTTGCATCTATTGATATGATTATGTGTTTTTTATCCTTTATTTTGTTTATGTGGTGTATCACATGTATTGATTTGCAGATATTGTACCAAGCTTGCATCCTTGGAATAAACCCCACTTGATCATGGTGTAAGATCTTTTTAATGTATTGCCAGATTTGTTTTGTTAATATTTTGTTGAGAATTTTAGCATCTGTGTTCATTCGGGATATTGGCCTATAATTTTCCTTATTTGTAGTATCTTTTTCTAGTCATAGAATTAAGATAGTTCTGGCCTCATAAGATGAGCTTGGTAGTCTTCCCTCCTCTTGAACTTTTAGAATAGTTTGAGAGAGATAGGTGTTTTTTCTTCTCTGAAGGTTTGATAAAGTTCATCTGTGAAGCCATCATTCCAGGGCTTTTGTTTGTTGGGATTTCTTTTATTTCTTTTATTACTGCTTCAGTTTCACTAGTTATGATCTATCTACTCAGATTTTTATGATTCTTCCCGATTTAGTTTTGGCAGATTGTATCTTTGAAGGAATTTGTCCATTTCATCTAGATTGTCCAATTTTTTAGCAGTTAGGTATTTGCAATATTTTCTTAAAATCCTTTGTATTTCTTTGCTGTCAGTTGTTACTCCGCCTCTTTCATTTCTGATTTTATTTATTTGGGCCCTCTCTCTTTTTCTCTTGATGAGCCTGGTTAAAAGTTTGTCAATCTTGTTTATCTTTTAAAATAACCAGATTTTGGTTTCACTGATATTTTGTATTGTTTTCTTAGATTCTATTTTGTTTATCTCTGCCCTGACCTTTCTGATTTCCTTCCTTCTGTTCACTTTGGACTTTTTTTTGGTTATTTTTTTCATGTTCCTTTAAATGTAAAGTTAAATTATTTATTTGAGCTTTTTCATCCTTCTTGAGATAGTCTTGTAATGCTATGAATTTCCCTTTTAGGACTGCTTTCTCTGTGTCCTACAGAATTTGGGTTGTTTTGTTATCATTTTCATTTATTTCAAGGTACCTTTTGATTTCCTTCTGGATCTCATTGTTAACCTATTCATTGTTTAGTAACATGTTTTTTTTTGTGTTTTTTTTTTAACCTACATCTCTTTTTGTATTTTGCTGTTTTCTTCTTGTGGTTGATTTCTAATTTCATAATATTATGATCAGAAAAGATGCTTGGTATAACTTCAATCTTCATAAATTTATTGAGGCTTGTTTTGTGTCCTAACATATAGTCTATCTTTGAAAACATTTCATGTGCACCTGAAAAAAAATGTGTAAATCCTGCTGCTTTGGGGTAAAATCCTCTGAACATATCAATTAAATACACTTGATCTAGTGTGTCATTTAAGGCCACAGTCTCCTTGTTGATTTCTGTCTGGAATATCTATCCATTGATGTCAATGGAGTTTTAAAACCCTACTAAGACTGTGTTAGTGTCAGTCTCTTTCTTCATGTCCATTAAGATTTGCTTTACATCTTTAGCTGTTCCTATGTTAGGTGTATAAATGTTTACAAGGGTTAAATCCTCTAGTTGGATTGCTTCCTTTATCATTATAGTGTCCTTCTTTGTCTCTTATTATAGCTTTGGTTTTAAAGTATATTTTGTCAGATATAAATATTGTAAACCTAGCTTTTTTTTCTTTCCATCTGCATTTTAGTCTGAGTGTATCTTTCTTTCTGAGGTGCATCTCTTAAAGACAGCATATATATGGGTCTTGTTTTCTTATTCATTTATCTACCCTATGTCTTTTGATGGGAGCATTTAAGCCATTTACATTAAAAAAAATCTTTATTGTTGAAAGTATATGTCCCTTCCCCCCTTCCTCATTCCCCATTGACATCTTCTAGCCCACCCCC
>NW_006293776.1:1086163-1086620 GCF_000327345.1 Myotis davidii | reverse complement strand
TGTTATTTAATATATTCCCTATGCCAGTGATGGCGAACCTGTGACACGTGTTTCAGAGGCGACACACAAACTCCATTTTTTTGGTTGATTTTTTTTTGTTAAATGGCATTTACATATATAAAATAAATATCAAAATATAAGTCTTTGTTTTACTATGGTTGCAAATATCAAAAAATTTTTATATGTGACATGGCACCAGAGTTAAGTTAGGGTTTTTCAAAATGCTGACACGCCAAGCTCAAAAGGTTTGCCATCACTGCTCTAGATCTACTATGTTCATTAGTTGATTTTCTTCATTTTATTCCACATATGAGTGAGGCCATGTGATTCCTGTCTTTCTCTGACTGTAAGCCATTTACATTTAAAGTGATTATTGATAGGTATATATTTATTGCTATTTAATTTTTGTAACTATGTTACTCTGTTTCTCCTCCTCCCCCTCCCCTCCTCCTCCTCC
>NW_006293776.1:1079465-1085969 GCF_000327345.1 Myotis davidii | reverse complement strand
CTCCTCTTTGCCAACTTCTGCTTCTTCTTCTTCTTCTTCTTCTTCTTCTTCCTCTTCTTCTTCTTCCAGCAAGCCCTTTAACATTTCTTGTAATATTGGTTTGGCAGTAACAAACTCCTTTAGCTTTTTTGTGTCTGGGAAGCTCTTATTTCTCCTTCAGTTTTAAATGATAGCTTTGATGGGCAAAATAACCTTGGTTGTAGGTCCTTGCTTTTCATCACTTTGAATATTTCATCCCAATCCCTTCTTGACTGAAATGTTTCTGTTGATAAATCAGCTGACAGTGTTATGGTGATCCCTTGTAGGTAACCAACTTCCTTTTTCTTGTAGCTTTTAAGATTTTCTCTTTGTCTTTAACCTTTGTCATTTTAAATATGATGTGTCTTGGTGTGGGCCTCTTTGAGTCTATATTGTTTGGGACTCTCTGGGCTTCCTGGACTTTGTGTCTTTTTCCTTCACCAGATCAGGAAAACTTTTGGTCACTATTTCTTGAAATAGGTGCTTGATTCCTTGTTTTCTCTCTACTCCTCTAGTACCCCATGTGTAGATGTTGTTCTGCTTCATATTGTTCCAAAAGTTCCTTAAACTGTCCTCATTTTTTAAAATTCATTTTTCTTTTTGCTGTTTTGATTGAATGTTTTTTCTACCTTGTCTTACAAAATGCTTATTTGATCCTTTGCTTCATTCAACCTTATGTTTACTCCTTTCAGTGTATTCTTTATTTCAGACATTACATTCTTCATTTCTGAATGGCCCTGTGGTTTCTATGTATTTTTATGGTTTTTATGTATTTTTTTTCATGCTCTTGAGCTATCTTATTATCATTACTTTGAACTCTCTATTGGATAAATTGCTTGCCTCCATTTCATTTAGCTCTTTTTTGGAGAATTCTCTTGTTCTTTAATTTGGGGCCTGCTTCTTTGTCTTCCCATTTTTGCTGCCTCTTTGTGTTTGTTTCTATATTTTAGGTAGATCTGCCATGCCTCCCAGTCTTGGTAGGGCGGCCTTATGTAGTAGGAGTCCTGTGGGACCCAGTGGTGCAGCCTCTCTGATCACCTGTGCTGGTTGCCTTAGGAAAGTCCTTTGTGAGCATTCTGTGGACCCTCCTGTTGTAACTGAGTCTTGATTGATATTGGCTCACTCATGCTTGGGGTCAGCCTTCAGGCTGGCTGATTGTGAGACTCAACCCCAACACAGCCCGTAAGCTGCCGTGCAGGTGCTGGTCACATGAAGCAGAGTCCACCTTGGCACAGTTTGGTGCCTGCTTGTATCTTCCTGTTGATATGCTGCTTGTGAAGCTTATTGAATCCAGCTCTGTTGTTGTCTGAAGGTGGCCACTGTGTGTATTGGTGCTGGGTCTTTTCAGAGGGACCCCAGGGCAGACCCATGTCAGAGACTGCCTGTGATGGGCTCTGGGCAAGCTGTTTGGAGCTATCAGTGATCCACAGTTTATGGCTCCCTCTGCCTAGCCTGTGTGTGTAAGCTGTGCAGCAAGGATGGCTTTTACCTGTACTGGGCCCAGGGGCAGGTCAGCAAAAGTCTCAAAGCACACAGAGATCTACTTGTGTCTGTAGGCTGCCTCTTAGGCTTAGTCACGGAAAGAGCCTCTGGCTGTATTCCTCAGCAGGGTGTAAACGCCACAGGGTTAGGTGAGAAGCATTCCAGGGAGTGGGGCTATTGTTTCCCCCCAGGCTGATGTCACATGGAGGGCAATGCTCTGCCCAAGAAATGTGGCTTCTGCAGTATGTGGGAATGACTCAGCACAGGGATCTAGGGGGCTGGCCCTTCAGCTCTCTCCCCATAGCCATCAAACCCAGCATTCCCTCATGTGGCCCTAGTCTGCTCTACCCACCCCCCACTGAAGCCCAAGGTGAGTGGCTGTGAATGACATTTTAAGAGTGTCTGTGTCTCTATGCCATATCTCCTTGCTGGATAGAACTCCTGCTGCTAAAGTCAGATGTTATATAGGTGCCTTTTCCAGTTCTGGTCCTCTAGGTTTGGGAACCTGGTTTGGGGTTTAAACCCCACACTTCTCAGGGTGAACCCACCTTACAGCTGAAATATCCCTCTGGAATTTTAGCTGCTGACTGTGTGAACTCGGCCAGCCCTCTCACGCCTCCACATTTCCTATCAGTCTCGATGTGGCTTCTTCTGTAAGTCTGTAGTTATAAGGCTCTTCTCCAGCTAATATTAAGTTGGTTATTCAGGACAATTTTTTAAAACAATTTCAGTTTGGTCTTGCGAAGAGGTTAGTATAGCTTCCACCTCCCTTCTCTCACAAGCTCAGACCCACATTGGCTGCCTGACGTGGCCTGCCTTGTCATCTCCTCTGTGTCTTTTAAAATGCTTCCTACCTCTTTAAGTTCTCATTAAGATCAACCATTCTTCCCCTAAGGTCCTTGAGCATCTTTATAACCATTATTTTAAATTCTGCATCTGGTATCTTGGTTGCTTCTGTTTTACTCATTTCATTTAATCCCCCCACCTCCCCACCCCCCAGAATTTCTCTTGTTCTTTTGTTTGGGGGATTTTTCTTTTCTCCCCATTTTGTTTCTGTGTATTAGATACATCTGCTATGACCCCCAAACTTGTTGTGATGGTTTTATGATGAAGGCACCTTGTTGGGCTCAGTGGCACAGTCTTCCAGCTCATCTGTGCTCTGTGCTCCTGGAATGTTTCTTGTGAATTATGTGCACCTCCTGGGAAATAGTTACTTCTGGCTTCTCTTTTCTTCCTTCCTTCTCCAGGAAGATCAGTTTTGATAAGCACATCTCTGGGCCAAAAGGCAGGGATAATAATTTTAACATTTAGAGGACATCTGAGCCTCAAATGTAGAGGGGCTGTGGTTTTGCAGAGCCAGCTGTTATACTTTCTTTATTTACATTGCTTTGGAAAATATTTAATGCTTCCCATAACTCTTAATTATAGGTGTGAGGACTTTGTGAAGTTTTTGTAAACAAACTATTTTATGCTCATTCTAAGTAAGTTGTTGGACATTCAGAGCTTGAATATTATTAGTCAAGGTTTGGTCAGAAAAATAGCACTCTAGGTGTTTCAAACAAGAAGGGTGTATTTCCTTATTTGTTAAAATAATGTTTAGAAAGGGTTTCAGGAGCTTAAAGCCAGTTGAAAAAGCTGAGGATGTGGTGGAAGTCATAGAAAACTGTTGAAAAGTTTCTGGGCATCAGATATTTGTAGAAATTGCAGATACCCACTGTTAATGGACTCAGCATGAAACAGGGTGAGATAGCGGAGATATATTGGAAGCCACTGCCAAATCCCCTGTGCCTGCTGGAAGACTAATGATGTCTTGAATTCTCTTCAATCTCCCAAATTTCATGTGAGTGCCCTTCATAAAGACAGGGTGTTTTAGTTTCCCGTGGCTGCTGTAACACAGTATGTGGTGGTTTAAAACAACATGTATTATTCTCCATAATTCTGAAGGTCGGAAGTCTGGAATGGGTTGCAATGGGGCAAAAATCTATATGTTGGCAGGGCCACTCTTCTTGCAGTGATTGTAGGGGCAAATCCAATTCTGTGACTTTTCTAGTTTCTGGAGAATATCCTTATTTCTTGGTTCAAGACCTTACATCACATTATCTTTTTCCTCTTCTTGTTTTTTGTTGGCTAATTACCTTTTTCTCGGTGTGTTTCAAATTTTCCTCTTTCTCCCTTTTATAAGGATGTGCATGATTAAATTTAGGGTCAACCTGAGTAATTCAGGATATATCAGTATTCTTAATTTAATAACATCTACAAAGTTTCTGATTCCTTATAAGATAATACTCTCAAATATTACATATTAGGGGCTGGATATTTTGGGGAAGGGGATGGGATTAAGGCTAGGGGTAGGAAATATTATTCACAAGTATAGGGGAGAACATTCAAGGAAGTGAAAATGAATACTGGTTTTCAAACTATCAATATCCAGCTCAGAGTTCAATAACAGCTGATTGTTAATATAATGGAGTTTGATATTTGGGCATTGAAGAAGATATGTCTCCTAAATGAATAAGGCCATTTTGTGGTCTAGTCAGTAATGGCTGGATCACATAGAGAACAGTGGGTTTAAGTAAAAGTTTAACTTAAAATTTTTTTTTTCCTTCTGAGTAATTCTAAGGTAGGATGAAAGTAACCAGTAGTTTTAGTTCAAATGAAGAAGGTCTTTCAATCATAACAGTTGCTCTATAATACAGTGTGCCGCCTTGTGAAATAATAACAAAAACATGAATGAACATGATATTATAGGACATTTTATACTGTCTATGGAATCCTTAATGTTCTATCAATGCCAGTTTCAATTAATGGTCTATAATTCATAACAAAATCTTTGGATTCATTTAGATTTTCAGATTCACCACTCTTGAACTTCTAATGATTTCATTATATTTATTATTTAGTGAGGTAAATGTAATTTCTTTTTAGTTTGCTGTAAATTTAATGGGCTTCAATTTCAATTTCAATGGATATCTCATGCTCTATTAATTCTGAATTGTGCAAAGGTCATTACTATGAACTAATCTCTCAAATTAGAGTCTTCCTTACTTCTTATGTTATGCACACTATTTTTCAACAAAGTCTAGTTTTCTACTTATTAAATCTATATTTACTCAATATCTTTTATGAGTTTATGGATTTTATTAGTCCGTTCTTTAAGTGAGCACTTATCCAAACAAAAGTGTATATTATTTTATTTTCATTTTGCTATAGACTGAATGTTTGTATACCCCTACAATTTGTATGTTGAAATCCTATCTCCTATGTAATGGTGTTTGGAGGTGGGGCCTTTGGCAAGTGATTAGGTTGAGCGGGTGGAGCCCTCATGAATAAAATTAGTGACTTTATAAAAAGACCCCAAATAGCTCCCTTGTTCCTTCTGCCTTGGAGGCCACAACGAGAAGATGGCCATCTATGGACCAGAAAGCAGACCTCTCAATACAATTAATGTACTGGTGCCTTGATCTTGGAATTCCCAGCCTCTAAATCTCTGAGAAATACATTTCTGTTGTATAGAAGCTACCTAGTCTATGGTATTCTGTTTCAGCAGCCTGCACAGGCTAAGACAGTTTTCTTCCCCCCACTTCAATCTGTGCTTTAATTAATCATTGAAACTATCTGGTTTCAGTATGTCATTCTTGAAGTGAAAAGGTAGTGTTCTAGAAGGGTATTCAATATCACTCATGTTAAGTGTTTGTGTTGTGTTTCAGTGCCTCTTGATTGCACACTGACCGTGTTGAGCAAGGTGTACCAGATGAGTATGTTTCAGGCTGTAGCTGCAGAGGAAGACTTTGTTGTTAGGAAGTCTTTTTGCTAAAATGTTAACAAGGCTCATACAAAAGAAAGGTTGAAGTCCTGATTTGAATGTAAATCTGTGGGAATTCTGTGGGTTGTATTGTGCATTACCATTCCAGAACTTTTCAGATAAGAGACATTTACCCCCCTCCTCCGCCACCCCTAAGTCTTTTCCTCTTTCTAATACTTCCTATTTCAGTATATGTCCTAAAAATAGATCTTGTCACAGTGATTGCTTTAGTTGAGTGCATGGCACCTAAGTAGAGCCAGGGAGGTGATGAATCATTTTTTTAAATCCTGGGTAAGAATCTTTTACTTTTTCCATTAAAATTAAACATCTTGTGAACCAAAAGGACAGACAACATAAGAAAAATTAGACAATTGGACTTCATGAAAATTTAAAAATACTATCAACAGAGTAAAAAAAGGCAACTCACAGAATGGGTAAAAATATTTGCAAATTACGTATCTGATGATTGGTTTATAGTAAGAAGGTATACAGAACTTTTAAAACTCAACAGCAGGCCGAAACCGGTTTGGCTCAGTGGATAGAGCATCGGCCTGCGGACTGAAAGGTCCCAGGTTCGATTCCGGTCAGGGGCATGTGCCTTGGTTGTAGGCACATCCCCGGTGGGGAGTGCGCAGGAGGCGGCTGGCTGATGTTTCTCTCTCATCGATGTTTCTAACTCTCTATCTCTCTCCTTTCCTCTCTGTAAAAACTCAATAAAAAAAAAAACAACCAGAAGTGGTATTTAAAAAAAAAAAAACTCAACAGCAGCAATAGACACCTGATTAAAAACATAAGCAAAGGTCTTCAATAGACATTTCTCCAAAGGAGATATATAAATGCGCAACAACCACATGAAAAAAATGATCAACATCACTAGTCATTAGGGAAGTGCAAATCAAAACTGCAGTGAAATACCACCTCATCCCATTAGGATTGCCATTATCCAACAAACAACAGAAAATAGCAAGTATTGGTGAGAATGTGAAGGAGATGGAAACTTGTGTATGTGCTGTTGTTAGGAATGTAAAATTTTAAAGTGGCACAGCTTCTGTGGCAAACGATATAGCATATGATCCAGTAATTCCATTTCTGGGTATATACCCAAAAGAATTGGAAGCAGGGTCTTGAAAAGATATTTTTGTACCTATGTTTATAACAGCATTATTCACAATAAGTGAACTGTGGAAGGAACTTTAGTGTCC
>NW_006293776.1:1078851-1079455 GCF_000327345.1 Myotis davidii | reverse complement strand
ATATAATAAAATATCATTCAGATTTAAAAAGGAAGGGAATTCTGACATGTTCTACAACATGAATAAATGTTAAGGACCACTAAGCCAGGCACAAGTAGACAACTACTGTATTTTTTTTTTTTTTTACTTATTTGGGGTACTTAGAGTCAAAATCATGAAGCCAAAAACAATTGTGGTTGCTAGAGGCAGGGGGAATAAGGAGGATGGGGAGTTACCATTTAATGGGTGCAGAATTTCAGTTTTACAAGACAAAAACAGTCCTGGAGATGGATGGTGATGATGGTAACACAGTGTTAAGAATGTATTTAATGCCACTGAACTATACACTTAAAATAGTTAAGATGGTAAATTTTATGTTATATATATTTTATCACAATAAAAATTTGGAAGAAAAGAGAGGTAAAATAAGAACAGAAGATAAAATACTAAAATAAAGGCATAAAACTACAAAACATTTAAACATCTCCTTATAACAAGGAACACCTGAAGAGACTGTCAAAGTCAACAAGTTATACTTAGTGATTGAAGCCAGCAGACTGGAAAGCAGAGAAAAGAGAAAGCTCTGGTTTCAATGACATCATCGGAACTTCTGAACTCCTGCTGT
>NW_006293776.1:1074253-1078748 GCF_000327345.1 Myotis davidii | reverse complement strand
ATCATTCACCTCGATAGAAATAAGCAAAGGATGAGTACCTTTTACTTATCTCTGGCACTCCTTCCCCCCTGAAGTCAAGTGAGCCTGTAGGTGCTACGAAGATGTAAGAACATTTGAAGAGAGAAATTGGGTAGCAGCGTATAACCAGTTACAATAGTTATGGGAGTTTCTACTAAGAAGATTTGGGCACTCAAAGAATTTCAATAGAAGAAGTATGATGGTTCATTAGGGCTGAGTATCTTGTGTTGGTGGTGATTTCCCAATGGCCCTTTCTTGCTGACACATATTCTGGTCCATTTCCAATGAAGATGCTGTGATTTTTTTTATGCATGGTGTCACTGAAAAGTGTGCATTCCTTACTCTACAACATGCATGAGAAACGAGTCCTCAACCTCAGGAATCTCTGAAGAATCTGCTGTTTTGTACTCTCAGCTATAAAACCTACTGTTCCTGGGAGTATTGGTTTGGATAAAGCTTCTCCATTTTTCATGGCTACTTAGTGCTGCTACTTGCTCAAATGCCATGCTGTTTGAATCTATTACTTATGGGTGTGACTCCTATTCTGATCTCCTCTTTCTCATACTTGGCCTATTCCTGTTTGCCATTCAATAATTTGTTTCAAGCATTATACTTTTTGCAGTGACTGGATCTTTAAATCTAGTCGTTCTTCATGCATACCTAGGCAATTCATACTTATCCTTTTGCTATGGCACTTCTACAAAGAACATTCTCTGGCCCATTTTCCCATCCTTCATTTCCAAATGTGGAGTATGTGCCAGACTGAATGATTGATTATTTGAGTTTCCTAAAGTCATTTAGTCTCTATTCCAAAGGATTAGGTACAGTAGACATTTTTGAGAACGGTTGGTTGCCAAAATTTTTCATAGAATTTATTTGCAGAAAAATTGTATTTTTGGATTTGGGACAAACTATTATATGTTGAAATTTTCTTAGAGACTAATTTAATATTAGAAAGGCATTTTGTGGATTAATCTTGTTGCTTGATCAAATTCTCCTCTTATATTTATGAAATTATCATTAGTCAGCCTACAACAGAAGCCAGACAAAGCTTTTAGTGGTCAAGAGTTCAGTTACTGACAACACCTAGAAGTTGATGTGTGTGTATGTGTGTGTGCGTGTGTGTGTGTGTGCGTGTGTGTGTGTGTGCGTGTGTGTGTGTGTGTGTTTAAATTGCACCAATATAAAACATTGGAAGGTTTCACAGCAAAATCCAGATCTCCTTCTTATCTTGGAAAACTAGAAATTTATCAAGACTGAACCCTCGTTCCTTCAAAACAAAAATTAGATGATAATGAGGAATGAATTTCCCTTTTGGATGAAACACATATTCCTGATTAGCCAGGACCTCTAGCATTCACATGAAACATATCTCCCATATGAAAATGTTATAGATGTCAGTTAGGGTCCCATGCCAACCCTTATAAAGCCATAATATTTTTCAAATATGGACAGTGGTTTTGTTTATTTTTGATAGCAATTCAGAAGTAGGTTTCCAAAGAAAATGAATTTTTACAGAAACCAACCCAACACAGATATCTAGAAAAGTTGTCAGAAGAAAAAACCCAAGAATTTAATAGCATTTTTGTACATTGCTGATATTGTTTTCTGTTGGTCTCCCTTCTACTCTTGCCGTCCTCTAAACTCTCTCAGGAGTGATGGTTTCCTATCATAAATTTGAAAATGGCATTCATTGATTAAAACAGTTGGCCTCAAGGAGCTGCCTGAAGTGGCTACTTCCCTGTCCATGTTCTTTTGGAATTGTTCTCCCAACTTCTCACCAAGCTTCAACTACTGACCTTTTAGTTCCATAAAGAAGTCAAATAATCTCCACCAGAGGCCTTCATACATACTTTTGGCTCCCAATTTGCTAAAAAGCTTCTCATCTTTCTGGTGTCATTTTCAAACACTCTTCTTCCTATAGACTTTTTTTGACCACATAGCCTGAAGTGGGCTTCCTCCCTCATGGCTCATTATAATCCTATTCCATCTATCAGAATTTGTAATGCGATATTTATTAGTGAACTTACTTTCTACCCTTTAAAACTTCAAGCTACATGAAGGTAAAGCTCAATGGGTTTTATTTATTTTTTACTTTTTATATATATTTTTATTGATTTAAGAGAGGAAGGGATAGGGTGAGAGAGACAGAAACATCAATGATGAGGGAGAATCATTGATTAGCTGCCTCCTGCAGGCCCCACACTGGGAACTGAGCCCACAACCTGAGCATATGCTCTGACTGGGAATTGAACTATTACCTCCTGGCTCATAGATCAATGCTCAACCACTGAAGCATGCCACCTAGGCTCACCTGTGTTTTATACACTGCTATATGAACCATTGTGTCTAGTATATGATATGTTTAATAATATTTTGAATAGGAATATATATTATATGGACACATAAATTTTGAATTCAAAAGCAGTAAACTTTGCATGATTTTGGTTTGAGTTGCTAATATTTCCCACCATAGGTACAAATAATTCCTAAAATATTGAGTATAGAGTACAAAAAACACTTGTTTTGAAATGTGTGGAATAAGCAAATGCATGTTGAAGTAACTGCCATTTGAGGCAGTAGGAATGTACTGAGTCACAGCATACTATTTTCCAGATGAATACAGTTCTATGTTTCTCTCTTTTTCAAATAGGAAATGTAATCCCACTTAGGAAAATATTGCGAGTATATAAGCATGTGAATAATCACAGTCTGGCTGTGCTCATAAATAATTTTCAATTTAGCAAATACATAGACACCCTTTTCCTTTCCTCTCTTACAGAACTGAAACTTTTCTTTCCAAGGAAGGCAAATTTGATTAAGGATAACTATGCATTGGTATTTTGTACTCTTCATTTTTCTGTGGTGATGGAATTATGAAACAACTTGGCTGGGTTAGAGTCTTACTGGTAGGTTTGTTGATCAGCATTGTTCCTTGAATTCTGTGAAATTACCTCACTGGCGTGTAGAATCAGTTTTTCAAGGATAGCGCCATGGACAAACTGTACAATATATACATTTCCTGGGGGGGAAACATATATAGGTATATGGTTGTGCTTAGGCTTAAGGTTTTAGTGTCAATTACAAAATATTTATCTTGATTAAAATGTCCCATTGATACCTGAATGCATCTCAGTGTCTTTGTTTCTCAAGGAGTAGAAATTTGGAATTAGATGATTTAAGTTTAAATCCTAAATAAAAGAAAAATTAGAAAGCAAGTGCTTTCACTTTGTTGCAATTTAATTTAACACATACTGCTGACCCTACATTTTCTCCCCCATACATACACAAATATACACAGCCATACCTGTAATATTTTTTTCTTGGTTTTGCAACACAAATCATTTTCAATAGAAATTAAAGTAATTTAAGACATTCTTTTGGGGAAGAGTTTTCAGAAAACTGTTTAGTGTTTCTTCCTGGTGCTTCCCATTATAACAGTGTTCGAAATTAAGAATGGTATTGGAAAAAACAACTTACTTGGTGACCTCAGTTTTTGCCTTCTATATTGTGGGGTTTGACTATATTAGTAAGCTTGTTCAATAAAATATATATAAACAACATGTGATCAGTGGTTTGGGTTTTTTCACTACAGTCTCATTGCACAGGAGATGTTTGGATCATAGAAAAGACTCAACATATATTTATCAAATGAATGAATTTTTCTTCAGTTGCCCAGACTGCCCATATTTGTTGGTAATACAGTGTGATGGTAACAGCAGCATAGCTGGGAAAATGGGCTCCTTTAGTGGACTGACCAGATTGTAGATAGATAGTACCAGGTTGAACTGGACTGAGTAAATCTAAGGGAATCTTTGGGAACATCTTGAGGCAGAGCACTAATCTTAGCTAACAGTTGCCTAGCAAGTTACTCTTCCGAGGGCTTTACTTATATTAAAACATCTTATCCTTACAATATCTGAAACTGGAGGTAGGAAATGTTACTCACGTTACAGATGAGAAACCAAAACTCAGAAAAACGTATCTACTAAGAAGCCAAAGAAGGCTCTACAATCTGCATTTTTAACTTACTATCGTGCCTTTCCTATATGAGGAATGGAAGTTTGGAAATAAATTAACTTAACTAGTTAAAGAGAAGTAGACATATTTTGAACCCCAGGATAAAGAGGGACATGTCAGTTATAGGCATTTTTTAATGGAATAAACAGAGAACTGTGATGACGCTCTATATTCATTTCCATGTATGTTAAGCTAGACACATTGGATATACACACAGACATGCACACCCATGCGTACAAAATCATATAATTTCCAATTAAAAGTTTGACTATATATATGATCTTTTTTGGTTCATTTAAACTTTATGTGTGTATAACATTTATTGTTTTTCTTTTTTTAAAAATATATTTTATTGATTTTTTTATTATATAGGATATTTTATTATATTTTATGTTATTGCTTAAAGTATTACAAAGGGTATTACATATGTCTCCTTTTTTCCACCCTCCACCCCCCA
>NW_006293776.1:1072111-1072896 GCF_000327345.1 Myotis davidii | reverse complement strand
AAGAACCAGTTTTTCAATAATAGGTTTGCTTGAGTTCACCTTTAAACCAAACAGCCAATAAGATTTCTTTAGAGCTGAGCTTTTAGAATGTGACACAGAGGCTAAAATTGTATTCAGAGACTCTTTGTGGAACCACAGATGCCTTTGAAATCCAGAATCCTTTATTCATGCCCAGGAAGGTCAGATTTCAAAATTAGGATGATTTATAGTTTATCTGAACACTGAAGGAGGCCCAGAACATTCAGATTCTATGCCTGGATGTCTGCAGTGAGAGAGCTTCTGTCCTCTCGGGAGGTGCTAATCTAGCCTTTGCCTGAGGCTATCCGGCAAATGGCTCTGTGCAGGGCTTGGGATGGGTGTGTCCCAGGGGATCAACAGGGCAATTATGGCTGCTCTCATTCCTGTCCCAGGGGCTCTGCCTCTCAGTCCCAGCAACCACTGCAAACCTCGGATTTTAAAAAGTGAAATCTTTGTGCATAGTTGGTTCTCAATAAGTGAGGACTATTGCTAATCCATTCACATTTATTGAGTTTTAAATTATGCCAGAAAATGGACTAAATTGGGATAGATAAGACCTGAGTATCATTTTCAAGGAGCTCACAGTATAACAAGGGACATCGCTGTGCGGTCATGTGAGTAAACCCTGCAGCATGGTGAGCTCAGCAGTGGTTAGCTCCGCAGCACTCAGTGGACTGACTCTCTGAGGAATAAATCACCACCTCCGCCAGCTCCAGCGGGGGCTTCAGGACTGCCTCCTGGATGGAGCAGGGTGTTTTATTTATCTG
>NW_006293776.1:1055057-1071763 GCF_000327345.1 Myotis davidii | reverse complement strand
ATATTCCTATGGGCTCACCCATGTACATTTTTGTATAGATATGTTGCAAATTCTTACAGACTTTGTGTCTAGTAGTATATATACTTTTCTTTTATTTATTACTGAATTTATTGAGGTGACATTTATAAATAAAATTATATTGGATTCAGGTGTACAATTCCATAATATATCACCTGCATATTGTATTGTGTGTTCATGGCACCAAGTCAAGTCTCCTATCACTCTTTATACCCCTTTACCCTCTTCTACCTCCCCTTACACGTTTTATTTTAAGAGATAGTGCCAAATTACTCTTAAAGGTGATTGATTTATATGCTCACCAGTAGAATATGGGAATTTACATTTCCCCACACCCTGGTTATCAATTAATTGAAACTAAACCACTTATCTGATAGGCAAAAATCAGTATCCTATTTTAATTATTTAATTGTAGATGAGTTTGGACACCTCACATATTTTTCATTTTGCTTACTATAAAATTGCATTCCCATTTTCATTGGGCTGTATGTTACCTTACTTATTTCTTTGAGCTTTCTATTATTGTTTAATGTTTTCCTTTTATAAAATATTCTTGGTGATAATTTTGGCCTTACACTAAAGAACTTTGTAAACAGGTCTGTAAAATGAGATAAAGATATTCCTAATGCCTTATTGAAAACTTTGCTCAAAGGTTTGGCAGAGAGGACTTTATAAGGGAAATGATGACATGGCAAGCTCCTAAGGAAATACAATAAGTTGGAGGGGGATAAGCTTAATTGAAGCAAAAAGGTCTTTTTACATAATAATTCTTTTTGGTACTCTTCTCTTTTACAGGTTTTACTTCTACTTTATATTATACACTAGAGGCCCATTGCACAAAGAGATTCATGCAATAGGCCTTCCCTTCCCCTGGTTGCCAGCACTGGTTTTCCTCCGGCACCCGGGACCCAGGTCTTTGCTGCTCCGCCTGGAGCCTTCAGTCTTCGCTCCACTGCTTCACGCCTACATATGCAAATTAACTGCCATCTTTGTTGGGTTAATTTGTATACTCTCCTGAGTGGCTGGTGAGCATAGCAGAGGGATGGTCAATTTACATGTTTGTCTATTATTAGGTAAGATAGTTGGGCAAAAGTAGGTATATTATGGAAAATAACATAATAAGTAATCCTATATAATAAAAGGGTAGTACAGACAGTTCTTGGGTTACATCGGACTTGACTTATGTCATTTCGTGGTTACGTCACCATTTTCCATCTATCCTTCTATCTAAAAATATGCAAAATAGCCAGGTGTCACAACTGGCTCAGGAGGAGGCTGCATCATGACTGCTCAGGAGGAGTTGCGAGTGCAGATGGGCGGGAGGGGACTGCAAGCCAACCTCAGCCCCAGTGGACACATACCCGGGGTGGGAGTGTGCTCCAAGCAGCTGCAGCGCGGCACAGAGCATGCTCCCAGTGGGTGGCAGCAGCGGCTGGAGCGAAGCAGCCCGGGTCCTGGGTGGCGGAGGGAAGCAGGTGCTGGCAGCTAGGGGAAGGAAGGCCTAATCTTGCACGAATATTTGTGTGACGTAGGTGCTTATGTAGGTGGGTTCTGACTTATGGCGAAAATCACATTATGTTGTGCTGTAGGAATGGATCTCCGATGTAACCCGAGGACCTACTGTATGCAAATCGACCAGACAGTGGAACGACCAGTGGCTATGACACGCACTGACCACCAGGGGGGGGAAAATACTCAATGCAGGGGCTGCCCTCTGGTGGTCAGTGCACTTCCACAGTGTGAGCGCCGCTCAGCCAGAAGCCCTGAGCCAACTTATGGCTGGCAAATGCAGCAGCGATGGTGGGAGCCTCTCCCACCTCTGCAGCAGCTCTAAGGATATCTGACTGCCAGCTTAGGCCCACTCTAGGTTGGGAGCAGGCCTAGGCTGTTAGTCGTACATCCCCTGAGGGCACCTGGACTATGAGAGGGCTCAGGCCAGGCTGAGGGATCCCCCTTATCCCCCCAGTGCCTGAATTTCTTGCACTGGGCCCTCTAGTCATTTAATATTAATCTTAGGGATTTTCACTGCTATAGCACATAAATTTTTTGAATTTCACTGGGACCTGACAGTTAACTCCCTTTTTATTTTTTTTATTTCTGATGGAATATTTTGAAATACTTTGGTTGTTTTTATATATTATGAAGCCTACCATAACATGAATTCTATCCTCCTTAATTTCATGCTAAAAAGTATCTATTCCGTTAGTGTCCATGCTGTCATTGACAATCTCTTAATTTTAAGACTCAAATTAATTTTAAAATTGGATCTTTTGGCCTGTTGTCAGTTACTCCAAAATGTATATTTTATGCAGAAGCAACTAATTGATTCCATATAATCAAAATTACTATAGTCCTAAAATTCTATAATCTATATGTTTACTTTCTAGACATTTCTGTTTTATCATAATTTGAGATTTTTTTGTGACCTCAAATAATTTCTGTATGCATTTTTCATCTCAAATTTTTTACTTAGAACTGAAAAATTTGACTAAAAAGTTATAAAATATTAAATAATAAAAAATTATTTTAAAAATTAAGCCAAAATTGTTTGTAAACTATGTGATGTTTAGTCAGCATTTATATTTAGAAAAGTAATATAAAGAAAGACATTTTTTTCAATAATCTATCTGGAAAAATTGTTTTAATATTACAAGATCTTAGTAATATATTCCAAATGTAATCATCAAAATCTTTATTTTTTCCCATATTAAAACACTAACAGAATGCATATTTTTTTAAAATATATTTTTATTGATTTCAGAGAGGAAGGGAAAAGGAGAGATAGAAACATCAATGATGAGAGAGAATCATTGATCGGCTGCCTTCTGCATGCCCCACACTGGGGATTGAGCCCGCAACCCGGGCATATGCCCTTGACTGAAATCAAACCTGGGATCCTTTAGTCTGAAGGCTGATGCTCTATCCACCGAGCCAAACCATCTAGGACTAGCAGCATGCATATTTTTAAAATACCAAAGCTAAGGGGCATTTTTTTTTCAATTACAAATTTAAAAATGTTGTTTATGTATGAGCTAAATGCTCAAAAATTTCTTTGTGCTACACTGTCCAGATTATTTACCTAGTCCCTACTGTTGTTAATTATCTTTTGATTTTAAAAATGATATTAAGGAGCTCAAATTTACAGTATTATTAAAATAAGGAAGTAAATTCTTTTGTATAAATCCACATCAGTGAACTAATGGCCCTTCTCATTACAAAACATTATATTTTAAATGCACCACTAATTGTCTCATTCATCCATTTATTCATTCCACAGAGATTTACTTATTTATCTAATGGTTACTAAGCACATATTATGTACAAGGCATTGGAAATAGTGACAGGAAAAAAAAGATTTCTCAACTTATGGAAAAGAAAGTAATAGGAATGCTTAAAAATAATAATATAGTTGAGTGCAATGTTGAAAGTGTCCATGGGGGTCATGGGAACCAAGGACATATACAATCCAGCCTTATCAAGAATAGTAAATATTTTATGCAGGCAATTGAGGTTAGAGACATGAGAGCAGATTTAATGGTGTTTTGTGTCTGGGAGAAATCTCTATGGATTCTGGAATATAGACGGCAACTGACAAGTGTGAGGAGGGAAAAAGACACAAAGATATAGCAAAATTATCAAGTGTAAATTAAAACACTATTTTAAAGATGGGGAAAAGGCCCTCCATAATTTTAGCAGCATTACTCCATATACACTATCACTGTTAAAAGTTTTTGCTCACATATTGGAGGAGTATTTTTTTCTTAGGGTTCTAAATCTGTGTTCTTTATTCAACTTGCTTAAGGAAGAGATATTGGTGAGGAATGTAGGTGGTCATTTCAGCTTTGGGACTTCAGGGTTCATCAATTTTTAACTTAAAAAAATAAAATGCCAAAATTCACAGTGAGAGCTAACTATGTCAGTGGGAGTGTTAGATCCAGTCAACTTGGACATGGCATCAAAGTTCTCAAGTTTTGAGCACACAAAGTCCTGCAGCTCGCCTCTTTGTAATGTTAATTTGTTCTCAAAGAAAATAAATTTTATAATGCTTCAATCCCCCAACTAATTTTTTTTTGATACCTGAGAAAATGAAAGTCTTTGTAAAGACACAGTTCACCTGCTGACTCTCTCCAGTAATCACCCCACTACTCAGTGTAGGTGTTTTTTTTTTTTTAATTGTACTCCTTCAGTCAAAAGCTGACACAACTGTCGAAATACAGTCACTGTTACACTAGTCAGTCTCACTCCAATAATGTGTCTGTCATCATGTTAAAACAGTCATTTGCTGACATATTTTATGGCCATGAACATGTTTCAGAAACCAGCAAAAAGGATTGGCCTTTAAAAAATAAGCTAGAGTAGCATTTCCTTCTAGTGAAAAGACATATAATTTGAAATAATAGTGTGTCAATAGTGGCTATAGGAAATTGCTAGAAAGTGGACAGTTCCAAGTCCATTTTTATCTGGGGAAAAAGTAGTTCTTTTTAAATGGGCAAACACTTTATTAAATTAACAGCATTTTGTCAGAATCTAAAAATGTTTATTTCATAAGGTTTGGAGTCCTGAATGTCTCTAAATATGTAGAATAGCTACTTTGTAAAGAATAAATGTTAATGCAGTACACGAGAGCATTCTATTTTCAATATCTCTTCATTTATATTACAGCATGTCCTAATTGACTTTTGCATTTAATAACTTCTATTGGAAAATGTAAGGATAGTCGGGGAAAATTTATGAAGAGAAACATAAACATCCCCATAGATCACCTTGTGTTCAATGGTTTATTCGGAAAGCTCAAAATATGTCATGGATAAAGTCCCGTTATTTAATAGGTAGGAAACAGTTTTGAAAATAATAAGACATAGAAAAATCCAACAAAGTTAAATAGAAACGCACACTAATTTTTTTTACATGCTATTGATATTGCAAATAGGAATATTTTAGTGGATCCCTAAGTAGTTATAAGAATAGCATCTCTTTAGAGTGAAGTATTTACTCATTAACAAATACCCGCTAGTTCTCACTCTGCATTCAACTTTATACAAAGAAGAGCTCACATTCTCTTCATAAGGCTATTGTATTTTGATTCATCAGAATGTTTCTAGATAATCCTGAAATCATATTGTTGAAGTATGAAAATCATTAAATATGAAAGTAGTTTCTTACATTATAAACCACTGGCTAAATTAGAAAAAAGATCTCTGTTCTAACATCTATTTCATCAGCACTGGCACACTATTGGAGTTGGGGGTAAAAAAAATCCTACACTTTTATGTTAAAAATTATTGAAATTATAGTGGATTTTGTAACCAACAAGATTTGTTAGTTCTTTTAAAGCAATTTTAAAATAGCATTTCAGTGTTTCCTATGAACACAGACATATAAATCTAGCATCGTCAACTCCCTAGAAGCACGGAAAGCCAAACTGTTTTATAGATGCTTATGTCCACAGAAGCAATTTTTACAGAAGAAACATTATTTCACTTACTTGGCTTCTTTGTTCATTAAGCTAATTACTCTAGTCTACATTCATGTCTTTCATCTACCTTGTTTCTTGAGCTTGATCCTCTCCCAACCCTGAATCGACTGTTACTGAACAGCTGAAGCTGAACAGGAAGGAATTGCAGGTGTCAACTCACAGTTTACAAATATGACATCTCCTCTGGCATAGCTGGAAATATGAAATATTGATTTATGTGCAGTAAAAGGTCTTATAAAAATGATCACATACACATGAGAGATTAATGCGCAGGAGATCAATAGAAATTTCATTCTTGACGCTAGACTGTCACCTATGGTGAAATGCTAAAATACAGAAATCAATATTATCTATGAAATGTCAAATTTATTATAATTATGAGGATGAAAGCTGGCCAAGTGGCTCCCAAGAGAGAAGGAAGGATAGGTTACTGTGCTGAAGCATCCTTCATGTCCCTTGTTCACTTGCTGCCAATTTGAGAGCAATATTGGTGCAGGGGGTTTTCAGGCATTATGTACCGCTGTGTAGTAACAAATTGCTGCTGGAATATTTAACTCTTGAAACTGACAATAATGCAAGTGTCCACATAGTCAAAAGGCACAGAACTTTTAGCTCCAAAATACGGAGAACATTTTAACATAGATTTTAATGTGGTATGTGTACCACAGCCCATTGCTTAGGAAAATTGAGCTTTTACAGACAGAAGATTAATAATATCTTGGTGTAATTTTATTCAAGCTCATGTTCTGTTCTCTCCAGTGGTAGGGGGGAAAGGGGGAAATCCTAAATTATCTATTAGTAGGCTTCACATTTTCTATAGTTTAAGCCATTAGCTTGATTCGTAGAAATTGCCATTCAATTTCCACTGCTAGGCAGCAATTCTTTGAAAAGATTTTTATGAGTTTGTGGCAGCCTACCAGTCTCATGTATCAAGTTTAATAGAGTCTTTGAAAAAGTAACACAAAGCTAAAATTTTATGAGCCTATAAGAAAACAATAAAATGTGAGTATTTTGTCTTTCCTATTAAGTGGGAAGGGGGATTTTTAGAAGTTGAAGGTAAAAGCATAAAAGAAAAAATACTTCTTTTAACACATTCTCCATGTCTACAGACTTCTAATAAGTATAGGTTTTACTAATGAATGTTAATGTTCTTACCCTGTGATTCTTGGAGTGATTGGGACTTGGTGTAGGTACAAGGGAGGAAAAATGCACTTGCCCAATTAGTGAATTAGGAATCATGAAGGAAAGTTAGGTTATAATGTAGATAGCATAGATGATGAATAAACGGTGTTATTTTCTGCCAATGAAAACTATTCATAAAGCTCTTTTAATTCAAATTTTAATGAATCACAGTTTTAAATATAAGCAGTGTGCTCTGTGAGCCACACCCATAAAACATCATGAAAAACTTGTTTATTTTGCTACTGTAGGGCCTCCACATAAAAAGTGCTCAGAAATTCATGAAATGAATGAATGAGTGAATGAAAGATTAATTCATCTAATGGTGCTCTGGTACCACATGAGTTATAAAAGATACAATTTCTTCTCATTTGGACTCAATGTTCTGTTATCTTCTCTTATGATTGTCTTTTCTCTTCCCCCCCCTTCTCAGAACTGGATAGTTCCAAGACTTCTGGTTGGAATGTGGATTTGAGTACTAATTGTTATGTATCAAAAACTCAAAACGTAAAAATCTGCCTAGTGTAGATGCATTTCATTATGCATCCCTCGCTAAATTTTTAACTAGAATTACACACAATGTGAGAAATTTACTTTCATTATTAGTAACATTAATTTGTTTTATAACTATTCTAAATTTGTTATTCTATATTTTCTCGATTCTTCCTAACTCTAAATTTATTTTGAAGCTTTTTAATTCTTAGGGAGCTGTTTCTTGTCTATATTAGACTTAGTTGAATAGATTTTGACTGAAGAAATATCTAAACATTAATATCTAGCATTTATTCTCAATTTTTAATTAGTGACAATCATGTCTCCTTCCCACTAGTAAATTACCATTTTCTAGAGTTTCAGTTTTTCGGTGCTATTGTATAAAGCTATTGTTTTGCTCATGACATATATTTTCCAAGTATTACTTTTTAATTCCTCATGGAGGAGCACCTACCATAGGTGCCACCATGCTGGCAGAATCACACGTCTCTCAGAGGGGAACACAAAGAGGAGTCAGAGAGAGAGCTTGTAAATGCTGAGCAGGACACCAAGCGAATGTCGTTTACGTCAATGGACGTTACTTGATTGTCTACGATATGCAGGAATCTGGGATAAAACAATGAAAAGGGCACAGAAAGAGCACTCAAAAAGTACACAAAATAGTACAAATTGTATGATATTTAGAAATAGGAAATATTTAGAAAAGGAAATTTCAAGACTGGGAACCTATACAAGCTATCCCAAATCGGTGCATTCTCAGCTCAAATAATAACCCATTTCTGTACTCTTTAGAAAGGAGTCAGTCCATAGACATTCCAGAGATATAAAATATGAAGTTCTTTCTCATCTATTATTACTGAATTACTTACTCTTCCTAAATATTATCTCTTTTGACCAGAATTGTAGGATTATTATTTCCGCTAAAGATGATGGAGGATTCATAAACTTTCCTCCAATTGGTAATATAAACATTTAAAAAAAATAAATCTGGAAAAGAGATAAAGATTTATTTTTAAAAAACGATGTAGCATTTACACAATTTATAAATAGAGATTTGGGAAGATTTTCCACTCTACACAGCTTCTTAAGGCTTTCCCCCCGCCTCTTCTGTACCTCAAGTACCCAAAGCAGTTAAAGTTAATACTTAATGCAACCCAGTTGAAGAGATAGGCATTTCTGGCAGTCAGGTCTCAATTAAGAGATAAAAGACAAAAAGTGCAAAGCGCTTGATAAAGCTAAGAATACAAGGCCAGCCATGGATGTGCTTGAAGCTGTCCATAGCGATAACTGAATAGTCAGCTGGAATCTTCTTGAATTGAAGTGGGTGCTCTAACTTATCAAATTCCACATATGGGGAAATTATTGGTGCCTACAGTGGTGATTAACACTAACCCACTGGGTCAGAAACAAGCTGGGATAAAGGTGAAAACTGTATCTGACTATCAACACCAAATACATCCATTTAGAGAAAGATAGCGGAGGGTTTTTTTCTCTTTTTATATCTTCAGTTGTGCAGGTTGTCAGGCCGGTCACACAGTTAACGCTGCATATAGAGTGCTCTCTATAATGTGCAAATTGCAATGCACATTAAAATGTAATCTACTTTAATAAGTCACATGAAGATTACATTTTAAGATAATTGTTTGCGTATTTATACTACACACCAAAATATTTTCCTGCTTTGTTTACAGTATTTTCTCTTTGCCTTTGAAATATAATGATGGCAACTATTAGCACTAAATAACTCCCCCTTCAAATGGTTGGGGGTGAAGTTATGGAGATTCAAATATTGGATTTCTGGAATCATGGTTCACAATATAATGTTCAAACTGCATGATCTTATTGAATTCTCCAAAGTTAAACTTGTTATGATGTTATGATAATAAAAAACCTCACTCTGCATCAATAATTAGGATGCTTGACCTAAATTATGCAGGTAGTTTTACGAAGTTGTTCACTTTCCAATTCCAGTGTAGACAAAAATATTTGAGAGGTGACAATTGGTGAAATATTTATAATAAACATCATAACCTGGGATTTCTAACAAATCTATTTAATGAATAAGCAGAGAATTGAAAATATACCTGGATTATTAGTTGACAGAACTATGTATTTTTGAAATCTGGAAATTATAATGCTCAAAACTTGCTGCATTATTTTGAGTTGTTTTGTGGAGAGCCTATCCTTGAAGAACATGCACATGGCATACTCATATATGACCACTCATTTAATTATACTCATGTCACTAATATTTGTCAGATCACCCAGAAAGGTTATAATAACCTTCCTCTGGAGCAATGGGACACTAGGTTAATGTATTTGTTTCCTCAATAATCTCTGGATTAACAGGTAAAATTTTCAAACTACTTTCTGTTGAAATAATTCAGTGGCCTTCATTTTTATCTGCTTGAATATTATGTCATGAGTTTCTGTCGTTTTGAAAAAATAATGAAGAAATACGTTGAGATAAATCTATTTTACGCGATATAAAAACCAACTGAAATAGGCTGTAGAAAAAGAAATATTAGTTTATATATGTAATGAAAATTTGATAGGAGGTCTACAGGAGTTCAAATAATATGATCAGAATTCAGACTCTCTTTATCTCTTGGCTGTGATTTCCTCTGTGTTGGCCTCCTATTCAGGTAGCTCCTCCCTCAGGAAGGTTAGATGCCCTTGGCAACTCAAGGCTGCATTGTTACCAACCCCAATCCAATGGAAAGAGAATTTCCATTCCAGTACGCTCACTAAAAGCTTGTGAGTTGACCTTCATTGACTTGCTTGGGTCCTGTGCCCATCCTTGAACCAAACACTCTGGCCAGACACATAGAATATGCCAGTTGTAATACCTGGATCATATGTGCTACCCTCATTCAATTTGTGTTGTTGACAGTGAGCTGTGGGGCTCTGTCTTGTGTCCTTTATCTAATGCTTGGACTCTTGTGAACTGAATCTCAGAATTGGGTGTGAAGGAAGATGGCTCTCTAGGAAACAGAAAGTTACATTTCCAGAAGGAAGAATGGAGTTTGAAGTCACAGGAACCATAGGTGTACATTGAAATAAGTGAAAGATGAAATAAAAAGGAAATATTAGAAAAAGGATTACAGAGATTAAAAGCCTACAGATGCTCTGAAATCATATCTACTAAAAGACTCAAGTTGTCTCAAAGGCTGTATCCAGTTATTATGTCAAACACTGTAGAACATTACTCAAATATCCGGGTCTATCAAAATATTTTGGAATATATTCAATTCTGAAGGTGAGAAATATGGCCAATACATTACTTTTGAGGCTGGCCAAATTAGGAGAAAACCCAGCATAAACAGACTTTCTTGTTTTTAATTTAATCTGAATTTTGGTTTTGAAGGCAAGTGGGAGTCAAAGCTGGGGATGAGCAGAAGTGACACATTTCCCCCTAAATAGGAGAGTCGTCAGCTGGGGACATATGCTGACTGATCACACCACATTAAATGCTGCTGCCCCTAGAGGACATTATTTTTAATGTCAGGGATAAAAGTGAATCAGAATGGGAAGAGGAGAAAAATGATTGCCTTGATGAGTTTCAGTGGATTAGCTAAAATAATATTCAACTATAAGATCTCATCAATACCATTAAGCAGCATTTTATTCTAGACTCTTAATAGGGTAAGATAAAGATAGCATCTGAAAGATTTGGTGTCTAGAATAAATTAAACGTAATGCATTTTGTGAAGAAAATATTTCATACTTGGTTCAAAATCTTATTCAATTTTGTTCTGTCCTTTGTCAATTAACTACTTCTGAAATACAAAATTATTTTTTATATTTATATTCTATTGTTTCCAGCAAAAGATGTTCTTCTTCCCATCATGATTTTAAGCACTGTTTTATGAGAATTTCTAAATTCTAGACTTTAGAACAGGATGATTGTACAGACTCAGGATCATAAATCTATTTTTTAAATGATTCTCCATAATTTCTTCTCATTCTGTCATTACAAATATGCAGTATTTATCTTCAGCAAATCATCAGGTTGTGCTAAATTGTGTCAATCTGGTAGCCTATTGCATTTTTTTTTGTTCTGATTCCCCACCTCCTTTCTTTCTTTTTTTCTCCCCTATTTCTTTTTTTTTCTATTTCTTAAAGTATTACAAAGAGTATTACACATGTCTCCTTTTTTCTCCCCTTTGACATTCTCCCAGCTTACCCCACTCCCCAGTGTCATGTGTCCATTAGTTATTCTCATATGCATGCATATAAGTCTTTCGGTTGATCTACTCCCACCAACCCTCTCCAGGGTTCCCACTGTAGTTTGACATTCTGCTCAATGCTGCTCTGCCTCTGTATCCATTTTTGTTCATCAGTCTATAATGTTTATTATTATCCATAAATGAGTGAGTTCATGTGGTATTTTTCTTAGCTTCCCAGGAGCTGTCTCAGTCCTACAGGGGCCATCTCAGCCACACAGGGACATCCTCAACCTCACAGGGGCCTTTTCAACCTCACCCATAAATGAGTGAGTTCATGTGGTGTTTTTCTTAGCTTCCCAGGGGCTGTCTCAGACCTACAGGGGCCATCTCAGCCACACAGGGGCCTCCTCAACCTCACCACGTCCTAACTTCACCAGGGCCATCCTGATCTCACCGGGGCCGTTTCAACCTCACCGGGGCCGTTCCGACCTCACCGGGGCCGTCTCAACCTCACCGGGGCGGTCTCAGCCTCACTGGGGCCATCTCAGTCTCACTGGGGCCATCCCAGCCTCACCGGGTCTGTCTCAACCTCACAGGGGCCGTCTCGACCTTACCAGAACCATCTCGAACTCACTAGTGCTGTCTTGACTTCACAGGGGCAGTTTCAACCTCACCGGGGCTGTCTCACCCTCACTGGGGCCATTTCTGCCTCACCGGGGCTGTTTCAGCCTCATCGAGCCCGTTTCAACCTCACTGGGGCTCTTTCAACCTCACAGGGCATCTCAACCCCACTGAGGCCATCCCACCCCCACCAGGGCCATCCCAGTCTCGCCGGGGCTGCCTTAGCCTCATTGGGGCTGTCTCAGCAACACGAAGTTTGGCATTCTGTCCTTTGTTGGGCGGCTCCTTGCTGGTCAAAATCTCCAGGCCTTCCTGGTGGCTGAATATCTGGTATGCTTGCTTGGATTTTGTTTTTTACTAAGTGCACAAACTGCCTGTCTGCCGTCACCCAGCGTCCTATGTGAGACTGGATCTGGTGGGCCTGCCTGTGCGTTTGCTGGTATAGTGGTTCCACGTCACTGGCCCAGCCGTGTCCGGCTCCGGCTTCCTCTGAACCTGATTCTGCTTCTTTATTGTGTCCCTTATGTATGCGAGGAGTTGAAATCTGCATTCTGCTGGGCTGGGCTGCAAAAGCATCCGTGGTTCTCTTTGTGTCACCAGCACAGCTTGGTTGGGGATGTAATTTGAGTAGGGCGGGGTCCCCGGGAATCACCAGGGCGGGGCCAAGGGCAATGGCATCTCCGCATCCCCTTCTGGTTGAAAAAAACCACGCATCCGGTTGCAGCCAGCCCGTCGTGCAACTCTGCCCCTCCGCTCCTGGTGAATCACCAGGGCGGGGTCAAGGGCAATGGTGTCTCCGCTTCTACTTGCCTCTTTGCAACTCAGCCACTCGTGTCCCCGAGTGCCGGGGAGCAGTTCCACTAGACAGCCACTGGTTGCTCTCCAGGTTGTTGCAAGGCCATCCTGCTTCTCCCCGTAGGGGTCTGGGACCTTAGTATCCCTCCCCAAACATGCTCAGTGGATTTGAGAGTCCGCATCCCCTTCTGATTGAAAAAAACTGCGC
This sequence comes from Myotis davidii, assembly GCF_000327345.1. Lineage (NCBI taxonomy): Eukaryota > Metazoa > Chordata > Mammalia > Chiroptera > Vespertilionidae > Myotis > Myotis davidii. The sequence continues at coordinate 1,058,805 of NW_006293776.1, read as the reverse complement.
ATCCAGTTGCAGCCAGCCTGGTGCGCGATTCCGTACCTCCATTCTTGGAGCCTTTGCCGAACCTACTCAGTCTCAATGCTCTTCTTTCTTTCCTTCCAGTTGTAGAGCTTCCACTGGGCCAGCTTTCCCATGGTTCTGAATGACAACTGTTTGTTTTATAGTTGGTAGTCTCGATGTTGTTGTGGGAGACAGCACGCACAGGTCTGTACCTTACGCCGCCATCTTGGTTCCCTATTGCATTTTTAAATTATTTTCTAAATTGTCTAAGATTAAAATCTATATGCTATTGGAGTATTTTATATATGAAATCAAGATATTAAAGATTTGTATTGAGTTTTAGATAAGGCATTACATTTCAGTTTATCATGAGTTGTTTTCACATTTTCCAAGCAGTCTAGTCTGGATCAACTTTATGAGCAGTCATCTTTGTGCTGTATTTGAGGGGCAGTCAAAAGGCTCTCTGGACAAACTAAAACTTCCTTCATCACTGAGTCTCATAAAACAAGTACTGAAATTCCTATCAAGTGGGCCATCTTGTCATTAACTCATTATTCCTAGAAATGCCTGTGAGGATAACATGTAGGGTCATTAACAGAGCCATTACCATTTGAAGCCAGTAAAGCTATGGCGGCTGGGAAGGAAACAGGGGAAGGATAGGGTCTCGAGCCCTGTGGTTTGCAGAGGGAGATCCTGTTTAATTGCAGAAACAGAAATAATTTCACAGTTTTGCCTTCTTCGTCATTTTGTATAGAATAGACTCTAAGCTGAGATAGTATAAATAAGAGCAGTTGGCTTGAGATATAAAAATTTTATACAATATTTAATGCATATGATTTGGGAAGATATGGTTCTTTGTTAATAATGGGTTTCTCTTTAGTCATCTGTTCATTCTTTTATGTAACAATAAGTTTCGAGCTTGATTCCCGGGGGGTGGGGGGGTAAGTAGGGGTGCAGAAGCCTGCTGATCAATGATTCATTCTCATCATTGATGTTTCTATTCCCCTCTCCCTCTCCCTTCTTATTTCTGAAATAAATAAAAACATATTTTAAAAAATTAAAGAACCACATGAAGCTTTGTTGAGAAAGACAATGGTATTCAAAATTCCAAAAATTTGTATGTACATAGCAGGAGCAAAACAAAGTGATTTTAGTGTCTTATTATAAAGCATATGTATGGAGGTTTCATGACATGATTTAAGAAAAGTTCTTAACCAAGTGCCAGGGGAAGAGCCTTTTTGTTTTTATGGATATAAAAGCACAGAAGTATTAAAGAACTGGCAAGACGTTCTTATCCGGGTGGTTCAAAGACTCTCTTTGGCCTTGGCCCTAGAAGGTGTTTAAAGAAAGATCAGAGAGATGAAAACAACATATAATTGAGATAGAAGCCAAAAATATTCGTTTTGTGTTTTCTTTCTTCTTAGGAAATTTGGGAAGAAGACTGTCACAATGGGTCACAGTCTTCTTCTTCTGTGAACACAACACAACTTTAGGGAATATTAGTAAAATTGCAGTCTATCCCAATTGTGCCTTTGAAGTTGGACAATCTGAATTATGAATATGGCATCTTTGACTATCTTCTTATCACAGAACAGAAATGGTTTCATGGGATGTTTAGACAATAAGGGGCCTGAAATAATTCTCACGAGTCTCCTACTTTCCATGTGTGATGGAAAGGACTTGAAAAATTTCCCCATATCTCCAGTTAAGGGCTGTGGAAAGAAGATGTTAATGTTGGGGATTAAATGAGAATATGGCCAAACCACAGGAGATTTGTAACCCCATGGAGAAAAGAAGAGGGCCCTTGGACAGCAGGTGGGTGGATAAGTGTCTCGGGAGAGAATAAAGTAAACAAGTTAAACTGCAGCCACTTCAGTACTGCAGCCAGGGGGCTGCTTGCTCCCCATAGGCTAGTGAGATGGGAACACCAAGAAGGAAGTAGAGCACAAGGTCCCTTCCTCATGCCATGAGACATGGCCAGCTCCTTCTCATACACATATACCATCTTGGGAAGGAAAAGAGGTGCCTTGAAAGGGAGTTAAACTTTGAACTGTCTTTATAGTTACCAGAAATGGATGATTCTGAATTAGAGGAGGCATAACTGATATGATTTCGTAAGATGGGGGGTTTTATTAACATTTTCTGAGGATCACCATCACAATAACTTTTTTAGAAAACCATTTTTATTTATATATTTTTGTTAATGCTCACCAGAGGATATTTTTTCCATTGATTTTTATCGAAAGTGGAAGGGGGAGAGAGAAGAGATGAGAGAGAGAGAGAGAGAGAGAGAGAGAGAGAGAGAGAGAGAGAGAGAGAAATATCCATGTGAGAAAGTCACATCACTTGGTTGCCTCTCACACACACTGGACTGGGGCTGGGTATCAAACCTGCAACCCAAGTAAGTGCTTTTGACCAGGAATCGAATCCTTGACCCTTCCATGCATAAGGGGTGAGGGTTGGGGGAGGCAGGGAGAGGCCCACTCTAACCACTGAACCACGCCAGCCAGAGCCAGAAAACTATCTTTAAAGAAAACAGTTTTTATCCCACTAATTCTAAGTTTGTAGTTTGCAATAATTCTTCCATCTCCATATACACATATCTAAATATAAAGCAGGACTTCTGACAAAATTTCAATGAAGTGGTTTTGATTCAGAACAGAACCAGATGCTTTATAGCTAAAGTAACTTAGTTTTAGTAAAATCTGTGTACTGCTTTTGTTTTCTTAACTCTAAAGGAAGATTGCCCACATGGATATTGAGTTAATTTGTGTAGCTGGAGCTCTTTATGCTTTATTGATCACTTTCATGATTCATTTAGATTTTGAACACATAGTGCTTGTAATAATTAGTTTTATTGCTATGAGTTGGAATCCATTTTGTTTCCAAATGTATTAGGTTATACCACCATATACTGAAAGTAGAGGCCTAGTTGTTTTTCACTGAGTCAATGAGTCAGTTACCTAGGGCCAAAAACATTGCTTTGAGGTTTTCCATAGAAAATGGGATAAATGAAATATTTTATGGGTATCTGCACTAATTGAAATTTCTAGCAGTAATTTAAAAGTTGGATCATTTTGGTAAGAATTTGTTTTCATCTTTTGTTTATTGCTAATTCTTTTGAAAACTCCAACAATTGTGTCCCTAAAGTTAGCTGCATGGAACATTTACAATGTTTATCAATAGCTTTGTCTTATCACCCACCAATCAGGGCCACAATAGATGGAAACGAACCACATGGCTGTGGTCAAGAAAGATCATCAGCCTTGGTTTAGACTAAATGACTTCAACTTGATTTACCTTTTTTTATTTTTATTTTTTATTAAATCTTTATTGTTCAGATTATAACATTTTTTCCTCTTTTTTCCCCCCGTAACTCCCCTCCACTCAGTTCCCACCCCACCCTCCTCCCTATGGCCCTGTCCCCTGTCCTCATCCTTAGGTGCACAATTTTTGTCCAGCCTTTGGCGGTCGAACAACCCTTTCACAGGAGTTGCCGAAGACCATCCTTCATATCAGATATTTATATTACGATTCATAACAGTAGCAACATTACAGTTATGTAGCAGCAACGAAAATAATTTTATGATTGGGTCACAACATGAGGAACTGTATTTAAACGGCCAGAAGGTTGAGAACCACTGGTGTAGAGTGAATGTACACCCCAGACCAGGCTCATGAAAGAGGACTAAAGGGAAGGGGCTTTGCTCTAAGAGGAAGGGGTTGTATCAGGTTCAGTTTGGCAGGCCGG
>NW_006293776.1:1029770-1053934 GCF_000327345.1 Myotis davidii | reverse complement strand
GAGAATGACAACCGCGCCCTCAGCTGCCAGCCCGCATGCGCCTCTGTATCTTAGTATTTTACTTCCACACTGCACCTCTTCTGAGTCTCGGTATGCTTTTCTCTTTCCTTCTAGTTGTAGAATTTCCACTCAGCCAGCCTTCCTGTGGTTCTGGGTGATGTCCCTTCCGTCTTTTAGTTGTATTTTTGAAATGGTTGTGCGAGGCAGCAATCTCCGGTGTTTACTGATGCTGCCATCTTGGTTTCTCCTTGATTTACCTTTTATTAGGGTTGACAATAGTAGTACTAAAAGTTGATATTATAAAAATGAGGTTTTCTGGTACTCCCTCCTTATGTTTTGGGAAAGGGCATATATCCACCTCATTTCTGAGGACACTATCCATATACAACTAAGATAATAAAGTTATTTTATTTATTTGTTCTCTGTTTCATTTGAGAATGCAGACAAAAAGAAATATATTTTGGTAGCATAGTAATAGAGGGTTTCTGCATTGGGACAATCTCAGCAGATAAGAGCTTGCTCTGTGTTGATAATTATTTTCATGGAAATTGGACTGGGAAGGATATCGTTCCTTCATCTCCTTTACTGGACTTCGGAAGTCTGCTCTCTTTCCTTCAACTCCCTTAGGATGGACTCCATGGGTCAAAGCATAAAGATGGAATACTCAGAACCCTGGTTAACCTTAGCAGTGGTTCTCAACCTTCCTAATGCTGCGACCCTTTAATACAGTTCCTCATGTTGTGGTGACCCCCAACCATAAAATTATTTTCGTTACTACGTCATAACTGTAATTTTGCTATTGTTATGAATCGTAATGTAAATATCTGATATGCAGGATGTATTTAGGCGACCCCTGTGAAAGGGTCATTTGACCCCCAAAGGGGTCGTGACCCACAGCTTGAGAACCACTGCCTTAAAGGAATAAAGTACAAGGAGATTTAAGAGAACCAGGAGAGGAGAGGTCAGAGAGTGCGGGGCTCCCTAACACCCATAGGAAACAGTTCAGTGTGACCGACAGGCAACTGCTAGCACAAATAACTATTTTGCACCAATTGTAAGACACTTTGCATGCTTGATTGTCTAAAATCGCAGTGCTTTATGTAATGGACTGTGTATTTTTATTATTTCTAACACTAAGGACATCGCTTAATATTTTTTTCTGGGTGTGTCTTTTTTCCCTAATGTGAACCATTAGAGTTTGAAGATTATGTTACATTTTTTCCCACCAGTACTTACCATAGTATTTGACATATTATTAGTAAATAAACAAATTACAGCAGGGGAATTCCAAAATTAAATATTTGTTCTTTGCCACTCTGAACAACAGATTTTGATTTAGTTAATGGCCAGTTAATCCCTCTCAGGCACTTTAAGATCCAAGGTGGTAAAGATGTAATTTGATGCAAGTCTTTTTAAAGTTTCAAATGTTGTCTGAGTGTTTCTTCAGATCATAAAGAAAAAGAAATTTGAAAAGAATTTAAATGACTTAGCTTATCATAGAACAAACATCAAATGAGCTATTGTGTTTATAAGATTTTCTTATAAAACTGTGGAATATTTCATTGAACTTTTTTTTATCAGATAACCTTTTAAATATTAATATATTGATACAAGATCATCTTAGCTGCCCCTCTTTTGGAACAGTCTTTGACTAATTAATTTTTTATTTGATAGGAAATGTTCTTCTACTATGTGCAAGTGGCTATTGATCAGGGTAACAATAGTGAACAAAATACTTTCCTGCCCTGATAGAGATTACATTCAAGTGTTAGACACAGAAAATAATCAGAGTAAATAACTATAAAATATGGTATGTTTGCTCCTACCTTATACTATATAAAAATTAATTCAAAATGGGATAAAGAACTAAAATGTGAGAGTTAAAACTACAAAACTCTTAGAAGAAAATATAGGAGCGAATTTTCATAACCTTGGAGTTAGCAAGGGATTCTTAGATATGACATGAAAAGCATAAGCAACAAAAGAAAAATAGATTGGATTTCATAAGAATTAAGAATTCTCATACATCAAAGGACATTATCAAGAAAGTCAAAATACAATCTTTAGGATGGGAGAAAATATTTGCAAATCATATATTTGATAAGGATTTAGCATGCACAATACACAAAAAAACACAACTTGCCCTAACCGGTTTTGATCAGTGGATAGAGCGTTGGCCTGTAGACCGTCTCAAACTCTTTAAACAGGGGGCCAGTTCACTGTCCCTCAGACCATTGGAGGGCTGGAGTATAGTTTAAAAAAAAACTATGAACAAATTCCTATGCACACAGCGGTGGCAAAAACACCCGGTGGGCCGGATAAATGTTTTTTTGTATTTGCATGTGGCCCGTGGGCTGTAGTTTGAGGACCCCTGGGCCATGTACCTTGGTTGAGGGTACATCCCCAGTAGGGGGTGTGCAGGAGGCAGGTGATCAATGTTTCTCTCTCATTGATATTTCTAACTCTCTATCCCTCTCCCTTCCTCTCTGTAAAAAATCAATAAAATATATTTTAAAAAAACCTCTTACAACTTAACAATGTAAAAGACAACTACCCAGTTAAAAAATTGGAAAAAAAACTAGAATAGACCTTTTTCTGGAAAAGATACACAAATGGCCAACATACACATTAAAAGATGCTCAACATCATTAGTCATTAAGGAAATCCACATCAAAACCATAATGAGATACCACCTCACACCTACTAGGATGGTTATGAAAAACACAATCAAACAAAGCCAAATAAATCATATAATAACCAGTGTTGGTGAGGATGTGAAGAAATTGATATCCTTGTATATAGCTGGTGGGAATATAGAATGGCGCAGCCACTATGAAAAGCAGTTTGGCAATTTTTCAAAAATTTAAATATAGAATTAACATATGATCCATCAGTTCCATTCCTAGATGTATACCCAAACAATTAAAAACAGGTGTTCCAACAAAACTTGTACATGAATGTGCATAGCTTTATTCACAATAGCCAAAGGTGATTTGTGGATAAATGGATGAAGAAAATATGATACAATGAAATATTATTTAGCCACAACTAGGAGTGAAATAGTGATATATGCTACAGTGTGGATAGATGCCGGGGCTGACTATCAGACTCTGAGTGATGGATGAATAGATTACTCTGACACATGTTTCTGTGTGAGAAAAAGAAGGCTAAGGGGCTGTTTGGCTTTAGTAACAAAAACAGCCTCAATTGCCTGCCTCATTAGGCTTTTATTGTAACAACAGCTTGAATTAAAATTAGCCTCTAGATGCAATCAGCCAAGTAAGTGTCCTTGAGAAAGTGCATGCTTCTACAAGGTGGGGTTTAAAAACTAAACATAGAAATTCCAGTAAAACACCCGGATGTTTGGAATTGTTTGGAAAAGCCAAGGCAGGGGCTGCCACCTATGGCAAGGTCCCCCTACGTGGCCCCTGACCTTTTGAAGAATCCTCCATACTGACTTTCCAACTGAGTCTCATGCTTCCCCACAGATAGACTCTGAAAACATTACTTTAAGTGAAAGAAGACAGACACAAAATACCACCTACTGTATGATTCACTTTATATGAATATCTAGGATAGGCTATACAATACATGATAGAATTTAATGATGACTATATGTGTTATATTAGAAAAAGAAGAATGAGGAATAACTCTGATTTTCTTAGTCTGAACAACTGGGAAAATGGAGTTGCCATTTGCTGAGCTGAGGAGGACTGACAGATCAGGAGCACTTTCCACAGTGGCTGCACCATTTTATATTCAAACCAGTTATATACAAGGATATCAATTTCTCCATATCCTCACCAACATTTGTATTATATGTTTTATTTTGTTTGGTTTGGTTGTGTGTGTGTGTGTGTGTGTGTGTGTGTGTGTGTGTGTGTGTTTTCATAGCCTACTAGGTGTGAGGTGGTATCTCATTGTGGTTTTGATTTGTATTTCCTTAATGACTAATGATGTTGAGCATCGTTTTGGTTTGGGGGATAACTGCAAAAGACCTATTTGACACCCGTGGGGAGGGATTGAGTAGGTAGCTGAATATACTAGCCTGGTATTCAGGGAAGTGGTCTGGACTCATCAAAATGATAGTACTTAAAACTCTGAGACTTGAATGAGGTCATCAATATGTGGTTAGACGTGAGAAGAGTTACGAAGTCTGAACCTTGGAACATTTCAACATTTAGAGGTTGGGGAAACGAGAGGCTGCAAAGGAGCCTGAGAAGAAACAACCAGGGATTTCATTCCGTTCTGATGGCTTTAATTATCATTTTAGTCAGGTAATTACTCTATCAAAATCACCAGCCCCAACCTTTCCCTAAGTCCCAAATAGCATTTTTCACTGTCATTTTAGTACCATACTTTAGTTCTGGCAGAACCTCTAAGTCAATATACAATGTTGCCAATTTTCTTCCAACCCCTTTGTCCAATTCAGTCCTCACTCCTGCTTTTTGTATTCTGACAATGGCAGCACTATTCCCCCAGTGACCCAGGCTTGAAACATTAAAACTACGTATGATTCCTTCTCTCTTAATCCAGACAACATCATAGTTAAGACTCTAATAACCCTCACTTGTGATACAGAATTTTTGGACTGAAACCCAGATTTTTTGTCCTCCAGAGTTGAAGAATGAATCCATGGACAGAAGATGGTATAGCAAAGGTGGAGATTTATTGAAGAACAAGTACAGACTTCCACGTGGGGAGGGGGAAAGGGTCCTACTGAGTTGTTTTTCCTTATGGGTTATAAAGGCTGCAGATTTTGGTGCCTTGATATCCCCTCTGATTGGTCACTATTCCCTTGGACTGGTTGCTATAGTAACTCCTGAGCTCAAAGGTCTAAGGTCACATGGGACATGGAAGGTTCTCCCCACCCCCTTCCTTATTGTTTTCCTGTTCCCTTTGGGCTTTCTTCTTCTCCTTCTGGATGAAGGGCTTCCTTTTCTTTATTTTGCAAATATAGACCTTTTGCTGTTCCCAGCTCCCTCATTCTATGGAAATGTACCTGTTGCAGCTTTTTAACTCTCCTATTCTATGGAAATATACCTTCTGCTGCTCTGCAGCCTTGTGATTCTTCCATGGTCCCCTTAATTTATAAAATTTCCTAAAACCTGTCTTTTTCACCCCTAAAAATTCCTGTTTCACCTGACCGTTGCAATATGTTTCCAAACTAACTTTCTGCTTTGTCTAGCTTTCCCTTTAAGCCAAACCTGTGCACTATTGTAAATTTAACTTCCTAAAGCAGATCTCAACAATATTATTCTCCTCCCAAACTCTTCAATGTCTCCTCTTGGCCTTCCCAGGGAGCATGGCAAGGCTATTCCAGATGCAACCACATCTTAATTTACAGTCTCACGCTCATTACCTCTGTATACACACTCCTGCAGACACCAAACTCTTCTCGTTGTTCTTTACTGTCACTCTACCTTTCTTGCTAATCTGTGTAAAGCCCAGCTATTTCAAGGCCCATTTCACAAGTGGCATTCAAACCTGGACCACACATCTTCTTAATCTCCACCTCACATGAACTATTTCATGCCCCTGAGAAGGTTTTATATCAACGTTTCTTATGACCCAGTGGGCTTTGGTTATTTACTAAGTTGAGAAACCATGTCTCCTCGTAACAACACTTTGAGTTTTTCTTGGGGGAGCTCTTTATTTCATATTCTTCTTCTGGATGATTTGGGTGATATTGAGGGCATTCCTCTTGATACGGAGATGGTCACGTGTTCCAAGCTGGCCCCAAAGTCTCACTAAATGCCTCACGGTGACACAAACTGGGCAGGTGAGTTACTTTTTATCGCTCATCCTGATTTAATTGTCTTTGTATCTCTTCTAAGTAATTTACATATGTATTTCTTTATTTGTGTAATGTATATTCTCTCCATTAGCATAGGAGTCCCTTGAAGGTAGGAACTTTGCCTATTTTGTTCACCTCCATATCTTTTAAGCCCAGAACTACCTAGTATTCAGTCTGTGCTTAACATTTGGTAAACGACTGAACAAATCAATGATACCAGCCCAAGTCTATTGCCAGGCCTCAAAAGAGGTTTGCTAATCTCTGGATATGACCATGTGGTAGAATATAAGGGTGGAACTTACATTGGTTATTTTGCCACCACAGACGAGAGCCTGCCTGAAAATTAAGCCAATCCTGGGCCAAGGTGAACTAAGAACTAACCAAAGACAGATTTCTATCAACAGGGTTGGAATGACTGGACCCAGCTGGTCTGGAATTACTAATACCTGTGGAATTTGCAGTTTGTGAAGCAATATATTTTCCTTCCCAAAACTTTTTCTCCCCCTTAAGCCAATTTTAGTCATTTGCAATGTTGAGTCCTAATATGTGGCTTTTATTGTACTCTTATTGTACAGTGTTTCATAGATTTAGAAACTTTGTACCTACTCTGTTAGACTGCACACTATCTGAGAGTATAGAATTGGCCTTATACTCATCTTCACATTTCACATTGTATTGACCTACCAATTTCTTGTGGTCTCTTGGTAAATATTTGATAAATGCTGCTGAATTAAAATGAAATCATCTGTCTTCATTTGAAAGGCAGAAAAAGAATTTCTTGCATAATATTTTGAAGAACGATATTGATATTCTTGAACAAAATATTTTACAGTATGTCCACTTTTCAGTGTTCTTGAAGGATAAACTTCAACCACTTAAAAGCATGTTTTCACTAGCATATTATACCATATTCTATAATAATATATTAATCATATGAGGATTTTGGATAAAAGTCTGTAAAGAAGCTCGATAAAATTTGGCTTCTTATCAACGCTTGGGGAAAATATTGCAACATCTCTTTTTGAATTTACAACTTGTTCTGAGTGCTTCTTGGGTGTGCATTTGTTACAGAATTATTTTCCCCATCACACTGACTAAAAAGTAGATGGTGGTTCCACTTATTTAACAGATGGCAGGATGTGTTTTTGGAGTTGCAGATTTATCTAATCCTAATGATTTGCTATCAACATTCTCATTTTTAAGCTTGCATTTTTGCCTAGGAAATTTGGGCCAAATAAAAGGTTATGGATGTACCTATGTCCACTCATTCTCTCTCTCCCTCTCAAGCTTCCCAGTGACAAACAACACCTGCAGGTCTGCTGGCCAGAGTTAGAAACCTAATGATATCCCTGGTCAAGGAATCAGCAGTTGTGATTTCCAAAGGTCAGGGTGTTAAATTAATGGAAATGAGCAGCCACGGATATAAGATAGTCTACTCTGGTTCAGTGGGATTCCAGGGAGAAAAAAACAAAGACCATCTATTTTTTCTCTGTATTTCTTTGAAGGAGACGTAAACTCCAACATGCCCATAGGCCAGAGCCTGGCAAGTAATTCTCTACATACTTTTCATTTGAACATTAACACACATGTCCCTGAAACTGTATTCTAGCCAAGAAGTCAAAGACACGTTTGATCAGAAGATGAGAAATCATTGGGTACAGAACCCAGACCTGGAGTGCAGGAGACATTCTAGCTCTAGAAGGCAGCCTGAGACTTGGGATCAAGCCTTCTTTATATGCTCACACACACAAGGTCTGACACATAGTAGAGGTACAGCAGTCTACTACTTTGAGCAAAATATAAAGGAGGAGCCCAGTGACCCTCCCCAGGACTGAATTATAAGCTGTAGAACTCAGAAAGCTGATTTTTTATTTTATTCTTGGAGACTTTCTAAATGGATTTGGTACCATTCACTGATAAACACTCCTCAGAGTCTAGATTTTTGAGCTTATGTTTCACTGATATATCCATCTATTGTTGCCTGTCAAGATTTTATTTTTTAATTCAGTGCTCTATAGCATTAGAGAACAGCTGCTCAACATCTTCTTTATAATTTCAATTCATTAATGTAGAAAACCCTCAGACTTATTTTCCCCTCTAGGTTAAGTAGCCTTAACTTCTCGGAAAGCACCCAGCATTAATTCCCCCCTAATTACCTTTCTCTGGATAATCTCCAGTTCCTCCAAGTGCCTCTTGTAAGGGTGTAAAAACTCATTATTGCAGGCTTTCTTGGACAATAACAATTCTGTTCCTTGCTCTTTGGTTGACAGGGTAACATGCCCAAGGTTATGGTAATATAAGGGCTGAGGGACCCAAGCGTTGTTTTCTCTCCTTACTTAGTGACCAATTTAAATACTCTCAATATTTCCAAATTTACCACACAATGATCACACACTAACTGAGGAAATTCTTGTATGAAAGCAAACGTTTTTAACATTGTCCACCAGTCCTTGTAATATAAGAGAGGCGATTTTCCAATTCTGGTGAACACATCTGTAGGCTGGTGCCCCAACATCAGGTGCCACAGGTCAAACTTGTTTAAACTGATGAAGTTGGTCAAGTACCAAGCACCTGTTCTAAGCATTCCATATGGTTTTCCTCCCAGAAGGAATGACCAATCTGAAGCAGCTGTGGGAAATTTTATTAGCCAAAACAAGCTGGAAGCAAAAGGGAAAAATAACATAATTAAAATCTCAAATGGAGCCCAGTACAATCTCATTAATAAGCTACACAGCACTTAAATAACTAGTGTGCATATGTGCTTGCCAGTATTGTCACATCATCAAGAAAGTGAAAAAAATGGAGTACATGTTATGCATTAAATTCTTGAAGGTAGGAAACTGGTGGACTTACTAATTCAAGCAGGTAAAGGAAGCCAAGAAGTATGGATCACTCGATGGAAAATAACCAAGCCCATTACTAGCTCACCTGTCTGCTTATTGTACAATATAGAAGACATATAGAGAACAGAAAATAGTAAATGTTCATTTTCATAGAAAACTCAGAGAAAAATTGTGGGGGTTACCAAGTCAGGGAATAATTCTTGAATTACCACACACTGTAGTGTTTCAGTCACATTGATTGCTGAAGGTATTCACTAAATTTTGGAGTGCTAAAAGTAAAAAAAAAATAGTAATAATAACTAAGGAAGAAACAATGTACAGTAGATAATGAAAACCGCCTCCCATTCCTGTATATCAGTGATGGTGAACCTATGACACGTGTGTCAGAGGTGACACGTGAACTCATTTTTTTGGCTGATTTTTCTTTGTTAAATGGCATTTAAATATATAAAATAAATATCAAAAATATAAATCTTTGTTTTACTATGGTTGCAAATATCAAAAAATTTCTATATGTGACACGGTACCAGAGTTAAATTAGGGTTTTTCAAAATGCTGACACGCCAAGCTCAAAAGGTTCGCCATCACTGCTATATGTACATCTGTTTGTAATGTGATTGCTAGTTCTCTCAAGCAGTGAACTTTATTTCCCTACCAATTGACTCTTGCCCATGTAACTTGCTTTGGCCAATGGAACATAATGCAAGCAGAGTCTTCATAAGTCTTTGTGTATTGGGGCCTGTGATGGTTAATTTTATGTGCAACTTGGTGGGGCTAGGGATGCTCAGATAGCAGGTAAAACATTACTTCTGGTTGTCATTGTGAGGGTGTTTCCAGAGGAGATGAGCAGATGGCCCTCTCCAATGTGGGTAGGCAACATTCAACTCTTGAAGATCTGAATAGAACCAAAAGGCAGAGGTAGGGCAAATTTCCTCTCACTGTTCTTGAGCGGAGACACCCACCCACACACTCACATCTTCCTACTTATGGTTCTGAGGATTATTGGGAATTACACCATCAAACACCACTACCACAGCTCCTCCCACTCTTTCTCTTATGCCTTCCAACTCAGACGGAATTACTTCACCAGTTTTCATGGTTCTCCAGCTTGCAGATGGTAGATTGTAGGACTTCTTAGCCTCCATATCCATGTGAGTCGATTCCTATAATCTATCCTATCTAATAATAGACAAACATGGTAATTAACCATAACTTTGTTACCCTTCCCATTGGCTAATCAGGGCATTATGCAAATTAACTGCCAACCAAGATGGCGGCCGGCAGCCAGGCAGCTGAAGCAAACAGGAGGCTTGCTTGCTCCAGTGATGGAGGAAGCCAACGTTCCACGCCTGCCGCTGCCGGCCTCTAAGCTACAGTCTAAAAAACAATGTTGCAATTATAGAAGCTAAATAAGCTCCAGATACCTGCTTTCAGCCAGCTTCGACCTCAGAGCTTAGAGCGGCAGTGATGGCAACAATGTTTCAATTATAGAAGCTAAACAAACCAAGATACCTGCTTTCAGCCAGCCGCAGCCTCAGAGCTGGAGCCAGGCCTCAGAGCTGGAACCGGCTCTCAGCTCCAGTGACAGCTATAGAAGGTAAATAAATCCCAGAATAAAAAAAAAACAAAAATAGAAAAAAAGGAGAGGCTGGGAGCTTCAGTTGCCCACCAGCCTGAAAACGGCCCTCAGCCTCTCATCCAGGCTGGCCAGGCACCAGCGGGCCCCCACCCATGCACCAGGCTCCTATCCTATATAGTAAAAGGGTAATATGCAAACTGACCCTAACAGCAGACACACACTGACCACCAGGGGGCAGATGCTCAATGCAGGAGCTAGCCTCTGGTGGTCAGGGTGCTCTCACATGGGAAGAGCTCTGCTCAGCCACAAGTCAGGCTGATAGCTGCCAGTACAGTGATGGTGGTGGGAGCCTCTCCCACCTCCTCAGCAGTGCTACGGATGTTTGACTGTAGCTTAGGCTTGCTCCCCACTGGCAAGTGGACATCTCCCGAGGGCTGCCGGGCTGCCAGAGGGATGTCTGATTGCCATCTTAGGCCCAATCCCCCAGGGAGTGGGCCTAAGCCAGCAGGTGGTCATCCCCTGAGGGGTCCCAGACTGTGAGAGGGCAAAGGCCGGGCTGAGAGACTCCCCTACCCCCGGAGTGCACACATTTTTGTGCACTGGGCCTCTAGTATATATAAAAGCCTAAGCGACCATTATGACCAGTCTACTGAATGACCGGTCACTATGACACGCACTGACCACCGGGAGGCAGATGCTCAACACAGGAGCTGCCCCATAGTGGTCCATTCACTCCCATAGCTAACCTCCTGCAGCCCAGACCAACCAACCTCCCGTGGTCCCTCCCCCTGGCTGGCAGGCCCCAATAGGCCCTGACCGATGGCCAGGCCAAGGGTCCCCACCCGTGCACGAATTCGTGCACTGGGCCTCTAGTAAATATCATATTATCTACATATATCTTATTGGTTCTGTTTCTCTAGAGAATCCTGACTAATGCAGGCACTCCAAGTGGAAAAGCTTGGGCTAGCTTCCGGGACAGAGACCAGAGAGAGGGGCTCTTAACATTCCATTTTCTCTATTAAAAAACTGTGCAGAGAGAAGCTCAAATGTCCTGGTCAAACTGCCCATTTGATGCCCAAACATTTGAGGGAAGCCAAACTAGACCAGCCAGTACTCAGCTTAACCAACCCCAGACCAGATCTGCCAAGCCTCTCACAGAAGTGTGAGTAATAATAAATTGTTTTTGTTTTAAGGTCCCACTAAGTCACCACCAAAGGCTGGTTGATACACAATGAACTAAATATTTATATCATTAAAATTTAGCTGTAAAATGTGATATGTGGTAGAATGATTAGAGAAATCATACAAGGGTGAGGCCAGAATGGAAAGACTCGAAAGCCACTGAGGTTTGGTGGTTTTGTGCAGAGCATTTTGCAAGGATCTTTTTCTGTCTCATTTTAAGTATCAAACTTCATCTGGAAATTCTGGTCACTTTATATTTAAAATCTTGCAAACAACTTCTTTTGCATCTTCCTCTTTTGTCCATAATCCAAGTAAGTATGTTTAGAGATATTTGAATTACACAAATTCTATGAGGACTAGAACTATACTTAATATCAAGATTTTTTGATTTTTCAGCCCTGGTCAGTGTGGCTTAATCGGTTTGAGTCCCTGTCAGGGCACATGCCCAGGTTTCAGGTTCGGTCCCCAGTCAGGGAGCATACAGGAGGCAACCAATTGGTGTTTCTCACATCGATGCTTCTCTCCCTATTTCCCCTTTTCTCCCCCTAAAATAAAATCAATAAAAGCATATTTTGAAAGATTTTTTGGTTGTTCAAATAAAATATTTCAACTTGTAAGCTAAATACATAATGTGGTAGTTTTAAAAAATGTCTAAAAATTCCTTGACCTTCTCCTTTCCTTCAAAAGGTGGAGTCCATGTTCTAACTAGTTTTCTTATCAAGTTAGTCTATTTAGTAGGCCTTTACATAAAATGCTATCTATCTCTTATTCAAAAGAAAAAGCCAGATTTAGTGATTTGCTTCTGATGAATAGAATGTAGTAGAAGGGATTCCAAGTGACTTCTGAGGCTAGGCTGCTAAAAGCATCATTTCTACTATGTCTCTCTCTCTCTTTCTCTTTCTCTTTCTCTCTCTCTCTCTCATCATTTATTCTGGAGGAGGTCAGCCAACTTGTGAGGATAATCAAGCAGTCCTTTGGATAGGCCAACCTGGCCAGTAACTGTGTTTCCCACCCTCAACTAGCACCAGTATATCAGGCATGTGAGTAAGTTACTTCAGAAAAGGATTCTCCAACCCAAGTCCAAGGCTATAGCCCTAGTCAACATTTTGACTGCATCATCTTGAGAGACCCCAAAGCAGAGACATCCAGCTAAGCTGTTCTCAAATTCTTAACCCTGAGAAACTCTGAGATTTAAAATATTTCTTATTGTCTTAAGCTATTAAGTTTTATGATAATTTGTTTCATAGCAATAGATAACTATTTCAGATAATAAGGAAAGGGTAAAATTCACATAGTATTTTAAAAAATAAAGGCAATCAATCAATCAATCAAATTTTGGTCTATCTGCTACGTCAAGAAAAACTATTTTATTCCCTCACTTAAGACCCAAATGTGGACCCACACACATTTTTAATATTTTACAACGATCAATACTATTATCTAAGCAACAGACTTTATGCTAACTGTGGCAAATGTTGTAATAATCTCCTTTATAGAAGGGCATTAATTGCACATTACAATTAGGTATCATATCTCTTCAATGCCCTTTAATTTTTAACAGTTACAAAACCATTTTTAAATTTAAAAATATATTTGTTTCATTTTTCAATTTTATTAAGGTATATTTAATATGCAAAAATTTGCACATATTTAATATATATTGTTTATACCTATTTTGAGTTTGGATATATGCATACACCCATGATACCATCATTACATGGAAGATAATAAATATATTCATCAACTCCAAGATATTTCTTTAGTCCCTTCCTTTATCCTTCCTTTTTGTGTGTGTGGTAAGAACACTTAGAATGAGATCTACTCTCTTAATAAGTTTTAAGTACACAGCACCACCTTTTTAAAATATAGGCATTATGTTGTACAGCAGAACTTAGAACTTCTTCATCTTGTAAAACTGTAACTAATCTTTGGGTGCCATAACACTTTTCTTTGTAAATTTTAGTTAACAATTCAACATTATCCAAGTCATTTAACAGCAAAAGAACTATAAACAAAATGAAAAGGGAACCCACCGTGTGGGAGAACATATTGCCAATGATACATCTGATAAGGGGTTAATAGCCAAAATATATTAAGTACTCATACAACTCAACAAAATGAAGAAAATAATCCAATTATAAAAATGGGCAAAGGATCTGAATAGACACTTCTCCAGATGGACATACAAATGGCCAAGAGAGTATGAAAAAATGCTCAAGTCACTAATCATCAGGGAGGTGCCAATTAAAATGACAATGAGGTACCATCTCACACCTGTCAGAATGGCTACCATTAACAAAAGACAAGTGCTGGTGAGGATGTGGAGAAAGGGGAACCCTAGGATTCTGCTGGTAGGAATGCAGGCAGGTATAGCCATTATGGAAAACAGTATGGAGTTTCCTCAAAAAATTAACTATGAAACTGCCATTTAATCCAGTGATCCCATGTCTAGGAATATACCCTAAGAATCTCAAAACACCAATTAGAAAGAATACATGCAATACCCTATGTTCATAACAGCACAATTTACAACAGTCCAAGTGCCCATTAGTAGATGAGTGGATAAAAAAGGTGTGGTATATATTTTCACAATGGAATACCATGCAGTAGTAAAAAAGAAGTATCTCTAACTCTTTGAGACAGCATAGAGGGACCTGGAGAGTATTATGCTAAGTAAAATAAGCCCCTCAAAGAAAGACAAGTATCACATGATCTCACTCATATGTGGAATCCAATGAACAAAATAAACTGATAAACAAAATAGATGCAGAGATACGGGTGGGAGGTGGGTGAGAAGTGATTAACCAGGGAACTAATATGCATATATGCATACTCCATGGACACAGACAATGGTATGATGAAGGCCTGGGATGGAGGGTGGGTGCAGGCTATAGATAGTCAATGTCAGTAAAAAGGGAACATCTGTAATAACTTTCAACAATAAAAATAAATTAAGAAAAAAAAAAGAAACTATAGAATCATGGTAGTCCATTTTCTTTTCTTTTATCCCAAACCAAATTGAGTTGATTTTGTGCCTTTACCATCCTTATTATCCATCCTCTTTTCTGTATTTCAGTTCCTTCTGTAGTCAAGCCCTTGTTTTATATCCTGTGGAATATTGAGGAACTTAAGCCTTCAATCTTCAAGTAATCTTTCTAAAAGGCATTATTTACAAGATACCATCTCAACTCTTGCTTATCCATGTCCACAATGACCTGGCCCCTGGATATCTCTACAATAACAGGTGTTGTCCCTGCTAGGCCCATCTTATGTTATAACTGATTACAGTTCTCCAGTCAAGCAAGGCAGAGTCACACTTCTAATAGGCCTCCACTTAAAATGCTGTTTATCACTTGTTCAACATTTCTTGTGTGTTTTCTGTGAATAAGAAAAATCATTTTCACTCCTTAATTGCTAAATGTAGAGTTGTTCTTGAAGGAAGCTTATAGTCTGGAGGGAGGAGCTGATTAAAAGATCTCAGAAAATCACAAAATATAACCCCAATTTTAAAAATTCAGAATAAAGTTATTTATGTAAATAAATCTGTGGCACAATCGCTGCCCAATGATGACAGTAGAAATAAGAATAATTCAGTGACTTTGTTAATACGCAGGTGTATAGATCCTATCATTGGAGATTCTGAGTTTGTTGGTCTGGAATCCGCCAAAAGACTAGGTTTTTTTTTTTTTGTTTTTTTTTTTTTAAGTTATAAACCTAGTGAAAGATTGGCCTTTATTATTTAGGTTTAGCAATGAATAATGACTAATTTTAAGTCAAAATGGATGTATTCATGATCCAAAGAGAATCCTTTCTCAGCAGCAAAAAACTAACTGAACTCTAACAAAATGGAGTGGTTGTCTTAATATCAGACAAAATAGGCATTACAAAAATGTTATAGAGATAAAAAAGGGAGTTTTATAATGATTAAATGGTCACTCTATAATAATAAGAGCATAATATGCTAATTATACCGAACAGCTGAATGACCTTCTGGACGTCATTCCAGACGTCCTTCCGGATGGAGCTGAGGTGGTGGGGCTGAGGTGGCTAGGGGTGATCAGGCAGGCAGGCGAGCAGTTAGGGGTGATGAGGCAGGCAGGCAGAATGGTTAGGGGCGATCAGGCAGGCAGGTGAGCGGTTAGCAGCCAGCGGTCCCGGGTTGCGAGAGGGTGCAGGCTGGGCCGAGGGATCCTCCCTCTCCCTCGTGCAGGAATTTTGTGCACCAGGCCTCTAGTAGTATAGATAATCCTTGAAAACATTATGTTAAGTGAAAGAAACCAGTCACAAAAAACCCCATATTGTATGATTCATTTTGCATGATATGTACAGAATAGGCAAATATATAATGACAAAATAGATTAGTGGCCACTTAAGGTTCTGGTGGCAGAGCTAGAAGGATTGGGTGGTGATAGCTAACAGGTACAGGGTTTCTTTTTGTGTGTTTTCATTGATTTTGGAGAGAGAGGAAGATAGAGGGCTAGGGAGATGGAAACAGCGATGAAAGAGAAACTTGGATTGGCTGCCTCCTGCACATTCTTTGTTGGAGATCCAGACTGCGTCCCAGGCATGTGCCCTGACTGGGAATAAATGTCTCTTTGTGCATTTTCTAATGACTGATAATATCAAACATCTTTTCATATGCTTATTTCTCACCCCTATATCTTCTTTGGTGAAGCTTTTGTCCATTTTCTTATTGTTTTT
Source organism: Myotis davidii (assembly GCF_000327345.1). Lineage (NCBI taxonomy): Eukaryota > Metazoa > Chordata > Mammalia > Chiroptera > Vespertilionidae > Myotis > Myotis davidii. Next base: position 1,037,832 of record NW_006293776.1, on the reverse strand, counting down.
TGGTGGTTGTTGTTGAGTTTTGAGGGTTTAAGAAAACATTTTAAATAGAAGTGTTTTTATCAGATATATTATTTGTAAATATTTTCTTCCAATTGATGGATTGCATTTTATGGTTTTAACAGTATCTTTTAAAAAGCAGCTGTATTATATTTTGATGAAATCAAATTTATCTTTTTCTCTTGTAAGTATCCTACTTTTGTATTGTGTCATAAAAAAAAAATCTTTGCCCAAGTCAAAGTCACAAAATCTTACTTTTATATCTTCTTTAAAAAATTTATAGTTTTAGGGTTATATTTAGGTCTATGATTCTTTTTGAGTTAATTTTTATATGTGGTGTGAGGTATGGATTGAAGTTTATTTTATTTAAGATTGCATATAATCTTCAACTATTTTACCTCATTTTGTTGATGATACTATTATTTTTTCACTAAATTTTCATTCTCATCTTTGTCAGAAACCAACTGTCTATACATATGTAGATCCATTTCTGGAATTTCTATTCTGTTCCACTAATCTATTTGTTTACCTTGATGCCTTATCCACATTGTCTTGTCTATGTATCACATGCTAATGAAATACACTATGTGATTTTCTCATTTATGTTGTTTATTGTTTGTTTCCTCCCACCCCTAGAAAGCAAGCTGCACAAGGGAAGGCATTTTTGTCACTTTTGTTCATTGGTGTTTCCCAGAATACTGCCTATGACCATGTAGCTACTTGATACATTTCATTAAATGAATGAATGGACAGAAATAGAGAACTCAAGGGAAGAGTTGATTAGCTGCTGTCTACTTGAAGTGACAGCAAAGCCTTCAGGGAGAGCTGGCTTTTGAAAATATAAGACTTGAGAGAGGTCAGATCAGAGGTAGAATCTGGGAGACATTTGTCTAGGAGAGACAATTCTTGAGGTCTTTTCATTGTTTTAGAGGACGTAAAAACAATGATGAGGGGATCCAGGTACTAGTTCTGGGTGTTGATTCTCTGGGAAAACCAGTCACGAGTTTGGAATGGACTGGAATTAAGTGTAGACGAAGCAGTATTTCCCCCTCTGAGATGTTTGGGGTATGAAACTAGGAATGCTTTTGCTGCTTTTCCCAGTTTAAAACCCACGCTGCTAGCTTGACATCCGGCTGAGGCATGATCCCTTTCTTTTCATTCCACTCAGCCTTGATCTTCCAATTGGCCTTTGCTGACTTCTGTACGCTTCTTGGTTCCACACTGTCTGCTTGGCCTGACCCTGTGCTCAATTCCTGACCTCTCCATGACTCTTAGGAACCAACGCCTGATTCCTAGATTGACTGCTGTCCACAGGTCAGTCAGAAGATGGAAGCCTTTAGAATAAATGCATTCTCAAAGGGAGGAGGACATACATTAATAACAGTACAGGTCTCTGGGTCAAAACTTATAAAATGCTAAAAGTATGGGAATAAAGAAAAGAATAAAAAGGGACTAATACACAGAAAAGGTGGAAGAGTATAAAGGAGAGTAAATATTTTTATGAATAAAAAAGCAGTCATCTGAATGAAATTCTACAGAAATATCCTAGAGAATAAAGAGCGAGGCAAGTCCATTGGATCGTGCCAACCGGAAGCTATTGTTGACCTTTAATTGCATCTGGAATTTACTTGCTAGATAATTTTGGTCCTAGTTTGAATGTGCTTCTTCACCATTTAGAAATGAACATATGTTTCCGTATGTGTGAGTATAAGCTTTTCAAAGAGATGATTTGGCTTAATATTTACTGAAGGTAAGGAGCGTGTGTGTGTGTGTGTGTGTGTGTGTGTGTGTGTGTGTGTGACTGTAGGAAGGAGAAGCACTTAGGATTTAACTTTTTCAAATTTGTCTTCTTTTTCCTCTTATAGCAAATTCAAGTGGCAAGGAGGTAGGAGGTCATGGTCTGGTTTGAGGAGTATGCTCTGTGTTAGGCAAGTATTTTTATGTTTGTTGTGAAGAAAAACACCCACCCAGCTTTTTTTCACCCATTTCAAACTCTGATTTAGTGCTCTTAAAGGCTAGCAGCATTTGGATATCTATGTTCTACTTCATTCAGTGAGCTCAGCCTGCTCAGATGGTTCACATGACAGAATGGTCTCACACAGTTCTCTCAAAAGTTCAAATCTGGGCTGAAGAAGCTAAAGCTGGCAGTGAGCTGTAATTAAGCACAGCAGACGGACAAAGATGGTCTTGTGTTTCCTCAACAGCTAGAATTTAAAGGAGCTTAATTCAGGAAGATGTATATAGCATTATACATATCATGTATATTATATGTAATACACATGTAATATGTACATAATTTCAATCTCTCATTTTAATGAAAACATTAATGCTTGATAATATAAGAAGGTAATTTCTTTAAAGCCAAAAATATTTGGATAACTACATCTTAGTTTCTGTCACTGACAAATGCTTTTGAGCAAAATTGCAATCATTCAATTTATAATATTATGTAGTACACACACACACACACTCACACACTCACACACATATTAAGGTATGGGCCCAGAAAAAGTGGTAGTTTTTGGGACTCTGCTTGATTGCATGCCACAATTCAAGGTGAGCAGGTGGCCTAGTGAAATATAAAGGGCTTGCTAAATAAAGAATTTTTATTTCCCGGTTGGTGCCTGCAGGGGAGGAATTATGAAAGGAAAGCAGAAATCTGACAGCCAAAAAGAGTCCAGCATTTTGAAGTAAAGTGTTTTTATTGATTTTAAAAGGTATGCATATTAATTATAATTTACAAATAAACCTAAGATTCTGAATACGATAGATTATTTAAAAAATAGTTGAAAAATTGTTATTATACCATATAAGACATCATAGCTCTAGCTCAAAAGAAGGATGTAAGTATTTTATTATAGATTACAGATTTTGTAAGAAGTCAAATATGTATACAGTTTGAAAGAAAGAGTGATATATTGTTTTTGTGTAAACTATTAATGAGTAGATCAAACAGAAAAAAAAATCCTTCAGGCATTACACCATGCCAAATTTTAAGGCTTTTTTTTGCCACAAATTCTAGCTTCAAATTATTTCTAAATAAGAAAGACTATTTATCTCAAGCTAAATAAAATCTTCATTTTAGTAGACATGCTAAATAAACACTGTGCTCCTCACATTTCTGAAATTAATAGTTACTTGGAGTCACAAATGCCCACATTTGTTTTCTTATTTTCATAGATGATTTCACTAAGGAGAAGCCCTTGTTAATCCTACATTCACATAGATAGAAGGTCAAAGTTGGTCAGTGAGCCAAGAAATACCATATCAGGGTTTCTTTCCTCTTCAATTGAAAAAGGTATAAATTGTGGAATTAGTGTATTGATTGAAGGCTACAACTTCAAGCAATCAGTTTTTCTGGCTTGACAAGATTATTTTATCCTACTTTTCTTTTATTATTATGTGTAGTATTTGAGTCATCCTTCAGGCAGATGAAGTGACAGCTTGATTTAACTCAATAAAATCCACCAGTTAGGTAACCTACTGAGCCGAACAAAAGACGAAAACGACTGCAAGGGCAGGTGCACTGTTAGTTTAAGAGAGCAGAGGAGGCTGAAGAAGAAGAAACTATTAACAGAAATTATGCCCTAATCAATCCATTTCTATGGAAACTTGAGAGAAATTTGTAAAACCTTCTTGCTGGGCAATTGAGCAGATAATGCCTTTGCTTTTAAAACAAAACAAAATAAACAAATCTTTAAAACTAGACTACATGCATGAAACACAATGTCTCCATAATGGCTGCACTTTGGCTTAATTGCAGCAAGTCAAATACTCTTTAATTTCTTGGTGTATTTGAGACGAAAATGCGACATGATGGATTTCAGAGTAGTTTGGGAATTAAAATTATAGTATCTTTCATGGAACCTTTGCTTTTTTACATCATATTCACTCGATGTCTTTTATGATTTCCTGAAATTAGAGAATTTGAACATTTACAAATAATATCAATTTAATTTCCTAAGAAAACTAAATAGTGGATATTTTGCTTGTGGAACTAGAAAAAGAGTTCTGTAATTTTAAATGTCCTTTTAATGGGACTGACATCTCTATTTAAACCTCTTCAAACCTAAGGATGCTCATTGCTCTTTGAGTACATATAAAAATTTCATTACCGACAGTGGGAATGGCTGCATAGTCAATTGGGAACAATTTATATGAGCTGAAATTTGTTTTCAAATTAGAAATTTCATTAATACCCACTTTTTGGTGCTGGTGAGACTAGGTTGCCAGGGTCTGCACTCATACCACTGGTCCCACAATGATGTTTGCATGTTAAAGCCACTGGGAAGAAAACAGGCTGGTGGTACTATAGAGCCAGTGCCCGTATACTTGGAGGCACTAACATTACAAAGATTGATTATTTCCAAACACTATTCATTTCCTTTATGATCCAAGTAACTGGACTTATTTTAAAAAGCTGTGGTTAACATAAAAAAATTAAAATGTCATGCCTAAGGATTCAAGCTTTTTATACCCTTAAGTTTAGGAGAGGGGAGGGGGAAAGAAAATATTTTGTTTAGAATTCATACAGGGTTGCCCTCTTAGAGCTGATACAGTGATTTTTATCTGAGATATAATTTAGAAGGTATTGTCAGCTGTCCAAAACATAATCAGCTCCTATGAGTGCAAGATATTAAAATTAGTTAAGGTTAATGTTATTTTAATAAATTACATTTAGGGAATAACTGGTCAGGGAATTCATGTCTAAAGCTCACCTTTTGATCCACATTCCCTCATGTATGCTTCATTTTGTTTGTGGTCATTGTGGGAATGAAGCAATTATAGTATCCCCAGTTTAATATAAAAATTGCTATAGTTTTTGTATTATTTTATTTTATTTTATACTGATGTATACTTCACATGTTCAGTTTGATGAGTATTGACAATTATACACATCCACGGTGCCTTTACCCAAACAAGATATATAACATATCTATCACTTCCAAAAGTTCTCAGTGTTCTTTTTACAATTTTTAATTTTCTCCCATGTCCAAAGGGAATCAATGTTTTGATTTCTAATATCACCCACACCCATACCCATACCCACACTCACACCCCCTAACCCTTCACACATACACATATTAATATTCTTGTTTTTATTTTTTATTTCTGCGTAGTATTTCATTATATAAAAGCACTACAATTTCTTTAACCATTCAATTGTAGATTATTTGGGCTGTATCTAGTTTCTGGTTACTACAAGGCAATTAGATACAAACCTTTTGTTTTCATTTATCTTAGTAAATACATATGAGTGAATGGAATTGGTGAGTCATATGTAGGTTAGATGTATGCTTTGTTTTTAAAAATTACTTGCAAATATCTATAATAATAAAAGCATAATATGCTGATTAGACCAGACGTCCTTCTGGACAAAGCCAGGGCTGTGAGGGAAACCCAGGTCCTGGGTGCCAGAGGGAAGCCGGTGCCAGCAGCCAGGGGAAAGGAGGCCTACTCTTGCATGAATTTCAGGCCTCTAGTGTTATATGCCTAACCACTATTTTGTACACTTGAAACTAATATTAAATGCCAACTCTGCACACTCCAGCTCTAGATCCATAGGTGAAATTAATGCTGAGGTGTTTCTAAGAATTTCTTCATGGAATTAAATTCCAATGATAGGTGTTTTAATAATATTTAAGTTATTGGCTGGTTTTTCTTTCTTGTGCTATTTTTCATTAATCTATTAGTGTTCTCTGCAATTCCTAAATAAATACTAGCATTTAAACCCTTGTCTCAGGTTCTGTATCAGCAAAACCCCAACTAACACTACTGAAAAGTTAAGATGAAGGCCATGCTTGATCTTTGGAGTTAGCTTTAACTGCCTTGAGAAGACTGGTTTCAGTGGAAGGTTTATGTGACAGTTTTATTACATTGATTTCAAAAAGGAAGAAAAGAAAATGAAGTAGGGATAGCAATTATACTCTACTCTTTAAGGGGTTTTGTGGTGAAGGGAAACAGACAAGCAGAAAGATAGTTGGAAGGTAATATGAAACTGAGAGTATGTCTGTTCTGTTTTACAAGGAGAGAAATCCCAGTGTGTTTGTGTATTGATGGGATTGATCCAGGAGAGAGGGAAATATGATGGTGTAGGAAAAAGAAGGAGCAATTTCTGGAAAAATGAGCTTGAGTAGTCTAGAAGGGAAGGATTTAAATGAATAAACTGTCAGATAGGAGCATGGACAGTAGTCTTCTATGGAAAGCTAAGAAAAAACAGCATAAGGGCACAGATTTGGGTTAGTGGGTAGATGTGGTAGAAGTATGAGAAATAACTTTTCTGATCATTTCTATTTTCAATCATTTGTAAAAGTTTTGGTAGTTGCAGAAAGTCAGAAAAAAGTATGAAGTAAGCATCAAGGAGAATAAATTGGTTAGGGAAATAATTTTTTTTTTTAACTTCAAGTCTGTTTAGGTTTCATAAAATGAAAGAGAAACCAGTGGACATGATTTTGTATTTTTTGTCATTTATAATCAACTGCAAAGTTAGAGGCACAAAACAGATGGGCAATTACGTTTATCTAGGATTGAAAATTTTCCTATGTGAATATGTTAACAAGAAGGAGAATGTATGGAAAATAATGATTAAAATGATAGATCATGGAATATAAGGTGGATGAGGGATGAAAGAAAAATTTAGTAAAAATGAAATGGGTGTTAGATCAGTAGATCGAAAGTTCCAAGTAGTCATACAACTATTGGAGTCAGGAGTCTAGAAGAAGTAAACTAGAAAGACAGGAAATAGAGGCCAAGAAAGTCAGATGCCTGCAATTGAAATTATGGGGAAATAGTACAATTACTGTTGGAATCTTAAATATTTTAGTTTCAGGCCATAGAGTCTCTGCCACAACTGCTTGACTCTGTTGTTGTAGCTGGGAAGCAGTTCCAGGCAATAGATAAACTAGTGGGGTGTGGGTATATTCCAGTAAAATGTACTTATTTAAAAAATACAATATACAAGGTTTCAGGATCCACGATTAATATGAAAATTAATAAAAGTCAATTGCTTCCCTATATTGCCACAAAGAACAAGTGGAATTTGCAATTAAAAACAAATATTTATATTGGCACCCCCAAATGGAACACTTAGAATAAATCTAATGAAATATGTGTAAGATCTATATGATGAAGAGTAGAAATCTCTGATAAAAGAAATCATGGAAGGATTCTAAATGGAGTGATATTCATGTTCATGGATAGAAAGACAATATTGTCAAAATGTCAGTTCTTCTCAACCTGATCTACAGATTCAATGCAATCCCAATGAAAACCTCAGCCAGTTATTTTGCAGGTATCAACCATCTGATTTCAAGATTTATATGGAGGAGCAAAGGACTCAAAATAGCCAGCACAATATTGAAGGAGAAATACAAATTTAGAAGACAGACACATTACAAACTCAAGATTTATTAAGCTACACTAATTAAGACAGTGTGATATTGGCCAAAAAAAAAATCAATGGGACAGAATGAAGAAGCCAGAAGGATCTCTACATAAACATAGTCAACTGACCATTGACAAAGAAACAAAGGAAATACAATAAAGCAAAGATAGTCCTTTCAACAAATGTTGCTAGAGCAACGGGACATCCTATGCAAAAATTTTAATCTAGACACAGACTTTACTTCATTCACAAAAATTAACTCAAAATGAATCACAGACCTAAATATAAAACATAAAACTATAAAACTCTTAGAGGTTAACATAGGAGAAAACCTACCTGAACTTGGGTTTGGTGATGACTTTGTATATACTACTCCAAAGGCATAATGCATGAAAGAAATAACTGATAAGCTGGACTTCATTAAAAATAAAAAGTTCTGTGTGAAAGGCAATGTCAAGAGAATGAGAAGAATACTACAGCCTGAGAGAAAAATGTTTACAAAAGGCATATCTGTTAAAAGACTTTATCCAAAATATGCATAATACTCTTACTACTCAGCAATATGAAAACAATCAACCCTAGTAAAAAATAGACTAAAGACCTGAGCAGAGTAGAGTCAACATCATTAAAATGTCCATACTACCCAAAACAATCTATAAATTCAACACAATCCCTATTAAA
>NW_006293776.1:1029358-1029750 GCF_000327345.1 Myotis davidii | reverse complement strand
CACCAACTGACACCACATACAAAAATAAACTCAAAATGGATAAAGGACTTAAACATAAGATGGGAAACCATAAGAATATTAGAAGAAGCCATATGCAACAAAATAGCAGACATTTGTCGTATCAATATTTTTACCGACACAACTCCTAGGGCAATGGAAACTAAGGAGAAAATAAACAAATGGGACTACATCAAAATAAAAAGCTTGTGCACAGCAAAAGAAACCATCAACAAAACTACTCGAAACCCCACTGCATGGGAGAAAATATTTGCCAAAGTTATCTCCGATAAGGGTTTAATCTCCAACATTTACAGGGAACTCATACAACTTAACAAAAGGAAGATAACCCAATCCAAAAACGGGCAACGGACCTAAATAGATACTTTTCACAA
>NW_006293776.1:992246-1029199 GCF_000327345.1 Myotis davidii | reverse complement strand
AGCCAATAATTCAAATTTATCTTAAAGGAAATGCTGAATAGTTATGAATTATTGGCCCCATATCAGATCAGACATCCTCTATCTGTGGCGTTGATGTCCATGATATCAAATGTACTAATTAATCTTGGTAAACTGATGTCAGACTTGTTTGGGAACATGCTGTTTTGGATGCATTCAATTCAGTGTTAATTCTTAATAACCTACTTACATGATTATTTTTCCTCTTTGCATTTCATATTGATATCATTTTTATTTGGTTAAATTTAAAGATCTGCTATGTAAAATATTTTTTAAAACCACAAGTAAACTAGCCTCCTGTCTGTGTTAGGTACTATGCTTGCATCTCTGTACTCCATCAGAATCCGGTTGATTGGCTGACAGTGTATGTCTCTTTTTACAGCTTCTGATTTGCAGAAACGTGCCTTCTTCCTAAACTGATGTCAGCTACAGCTGGTTAGGTACTATGAGGGCAGGGAAAGGCCAAGAGCTACTTAGAGGGGTTTTTGTTTCCAAATGATTACTCATAACCATAGATTGTAACATTAAGATGCCTGAGATTGTAGATTAATCTTTTTACCAACTGGAATTCTTTTGTCCACCCATTGCTATTTTACTATTTAAAGTTCTTGATATTCTTTGCCAGAATCATATCACAATGTCTCAAAATTATGGCTTTGGTAAATTACTTGCCAGAAATTAAGTGAAAGCATTGCTAAATAAATATATAGTAGCTTTCTTTTATTTCTCATGTAGATGTCTTTACTTTGACTAAATTTACTTAAACCATTTTAACCTTTCAGACAAAGTCTAGGAGTTTTTATTTTTTTAAATATATTTTTTAATACTCAGCTGATATTCTGATTTAGCAAAAGGACATCACCATTTTCCCCCCAAATACATCTGTTCAAAATCAGAAGAAAAAAGAGTAAAGCTTTCATTTTTTTCCTTTCAATTTTATATATATATATATTATTTTAAGGGGTTTGGCAATTATAATATAATAGGTGACTCAAAAAGGTGTTAAATTCCAAAATTTCATAAGCCAAATCCACAATGTACAAAATGCTGTCAACTTTATTAATAAAAGGGTCACAATATCAAAATAATCATTGATTTTTCCTCATTCATATTCAAATCTACCTAATTGAGTACCTCTCCCATCAATACAATAATGGACTGTCCTGGGCTTTAGAGGAAGATGCTTCTCTCCCATTGGGGGAGGGGAGGTTCTTGGAGGAGGTTTGAAGGGCCCTTCTTGTGGATAGCCACATGTAATTCTTTGGGTTCTCCTGTGGCCAGTATATTGACCAGGTGTCTGGCTAAGAATTCAAAAGCTTTCAAGAGTTCTTTTCTTTTTTGGAATTCAGATTTTATTTTTTGGTAGATGTGGTTAATTAAAAAATTCTTTTACCATTTAAATGATCTGTTTCTTATTACATAGTAAAAGGGAACTAACTATTCATGTACTGTTAATTTGAGAATGAACATGACATAATAGGGGGAGGTACACTTGCTCTTATTTTGTACAAAGGACCATTTTTGCTGCTATTTTATACAAAGGAATGTACTAATTTTAATCGTCATAGTTGAGACAGGATATTAAGAGAGAAAACCCCACCTATATGGTGTGTGTGTGTGTGTGTGTATGTGTGTGTGCATGCATATGTGTGTGTACAAGGACTTTACACTCATCACAGACATAAATTTGTTGATTATAATGGTAAGCCTTCATGTCTGTTCTTAAAGAATAATAGAATGACTGGTACGCAGAGGTTTTTAATGATATCTATAGTTATCCTATCTAATAACAGACAAACATGGTAATTGACTGTACCCTCGCTATGCCTCCCATTGTCTAATCAGTGCGATAAGCAAATAAAACCAACCAAGATGGTGGGCCAGCAGCCATGCAGCTGAAGCGAGCAGGAGGCTTGCTTGCTCCAACAATGGAGGAATCCAAGGTTCCCCGATGCTGTGGCCTGGCTCTGCGCAGCCCAGCTCTGAGCTCCGAAAGCAACAAAGTTTCAATTATAGAAGCTAAACAAACCCCAGAATAAAAAAAAAAGAAAAAAAGGAGAGCCTGACTCCTCAGCAGCGCTAAGGATGTCTGACTACCGTTTAGGTCTGCTCCCTGCTGGCAAGTGGATATCCTCTGAGGGCTGCTGGACTGCCAGAGGAATGTCTGATTGCCAGCTTAGGCCCAATTCCCTGTGGAGCAGGCCTAAGCCAGCAGGTGGTCATCCCCCTAGGGGTCCCAGACTGCGAGAGGGCACAGGCCGGGCTGAGGGACCCTCCCCGCCCCCCCCCCAAGTGCACAAATTTTTGTGCACCGGGCCTCTAGTTTGAAATAGAACTACTTAATGGACTAAAAAATCTATGGTAAATATGAATATCACATCACTTCTTGCAAGTGTGTTATAAAAGTGGTTTAATACCTAATCTATTTCACATTCTATCTTCATTCTATATTTGTTAGAAGTAGATTAATAAAAAGATGATTTTAATTTGGTAAGTAAACTTTAAGTCTCTACCTTGGTAATCACTAGCTGTGGCTGCTGGTGTGCAACTCAGGGACATCTGCCTCACAGTGTCTCTCTAACTGGGACTGGACACAGGAGGTGGGGAGGTTGGGGTTTGAACTAAGGGAAACAGGCTACTGCAGCCCAACATTTTCCAATGTCTGTTCCACCAAATAGAAGTTGCTAGAGAAATTCATAGTTGTTTTATAAGAGAAGAGTACTCATTGGGTTAAATTTTGACTCAATTTACCTTGCATAGTGGATGACAGAGGACAAGCATGCTCATTGTTTTAATTACCTGTTATACAGAAAATGGATATGTTAAAGTAATAATATATATTATGTGTTTGGTAGGCCTTGAACTTAAGATTGCATTTCTAAAAGGTACAGTACATTCTAAGAATGTTTGTGTGATGTGTGTGTTAGTATATAAGTATTATAGTATTTAGTACTCATGGACTAATTGCTGCGAATGATTTTGTATATTATACAATCCAGAATCTGTAAAGGAGAAAGCAAAATGATTAGAGTCACACCTACATCTCTTATTTTTATTTGAGGATGCTATCTTTCTCTGGTATTTTATTCAGGGTGGAGAAAAAGTATGTTTACATTTGTTCCTATGGAAAATAGTTCAATAATCTCTCTCTATATAAAAGCCTAAGCGACTGTTATGACAGAATGACCAGAATGACTGGAACGACTGGTTGACCAGTTGCTATGATGTGGACTGACCACTGGGGAGCAGATGCTCAATGCAGGAACTCCCACAGCCAACACCCCATGGCCCTTACGCCCCATAGGCCAGGCCGAGGGACACCACCTGTGCATGAATTCGTGCACCAGCCTCTAGTTTATAAATAATAATATGGGGGTGGGTAGAGGAATTGAGCAAAAAAGAAAGAAAAAAACTCACGGACATAGAAAATAGTGTGATGATTCCCAGGGGGAAGGAGGTGGAGAGACATGGAGGAAGGTCTCGGCGGAATACATGGTAATATACAAATACTTGACTTGGGATGGTAACCACACAATACAGTATACAGATGATGTGTTATAGAATTGTGCACCTGAAACTTGTATAATTTTGTTAAGAAGTGTCACCCCAATAAATGCACACTCACAACTATAAACCTACTTTTGCCCACCCTGTATATTACGGTAAAGCCAGGTACCTTTGTACTCTTCGTTAGACAGGAAGTTACTTGGAGAATTAGGAAGATGGTTACATTTACTTTTTAATTTAAACTCAAAGCACTGTGCTAGGTGCTAAGATGGCAAAAGATACAACGAAGCATGATAAGAACTTTACTGTGGAGCAAGTCTCATATAACATTAGGAAATTGAGCATATTATATAGCACTTTTGCAGATTTGTAATAAAATTAGCATATTAAAAGTTCTGACAAGCTCTGAGGGAAATATATCTGTTTACCTTTGTAGAAGGCACAATTTTATAAGGATTCTTACTTTGTACAACAACTATTAATTTATCCAGCCAACTTTATTTGATGGAATCAACTTTGGGAAATGTTAGGCTACAGTCACCTCTTTACTTTAAACTCAGTTTACTTACCAAGTTTAAACCAAAGCTTTCATTACTTTGTCTCAGGTTTCTGATTAAAACTCTCACTATACAATTTGAGACATTTATCAGATATACAGATGAGATATACAGATATGCAGATGTTATAAGTTCCCATCTTCCCTCCCAAGTACTGAGAATATTCACAATGACCTTGTAGGGCCACCAGGCTGCCATGATAAGCCATTAGAGATTTGGAGGAAGACAAGGCATTTCAGAACCCCAGTATAAAGATGCATGTGCAAATTCACAATGTGGCCTAAATGTGCAAATTCACAAAGTGGCCTAAATCTCCAACTTGCACAGCTCTGAGGATCACAATTTAGAATTTTTATTTGGTGATCTTTTTGTCAAGCTGACTTGCAAAATAGCAAACATTTTTTATTCAGCAAAAAATATTTAAAATAGCTTTCACTCTTGGTAGTAGAGTACTTGCTATCCCCTATCCAAATTCTTTGAACTGATCTCAGTGTTCCTTTGGTGCACCTATACCCAAAGAGATTTTAGAAAACAATTTAGATTCATATCCTCACATAGCTTCCCATTTCAGAGAAAAATAGCCAACATCCTCATCATGTTCAACAGGGCCCTGTACATCCTGAAATCTTCATCCCATTTCATTTTCTACCTTTCTCCTCCTTATCTTCTTTATTCAGTCACACTGACCAGAATTCTTGCTTCATTTCTCCCCCAATAAAATGTTCTTCCTCCAAAATAACTCATGGCTAACTTCCTCCCTTCTTTTAAGTCATTGATCAAATATTAGTTTCTCAATAAGACCTACAGTGGCCAACTATTTAAATTTTCAACTCCCTCAAGAACTTTCAGTCCTTCTTATCCCCCTTGACTTTTGTCCAGAACCTATGTCATTTTCTAAAATACTGCATATTTTATTTATTATGTCTATCTTTTATCAAAGAATTTGAATTCACAGAGTCCAAGGGTGTTTGTTTGGTTGTTTGGAGGTTCTATCTTTTGTTCAATGTTGTATCCTGAGTACTTGGGACATTGCTGACATACAACAGGTGGCTAATAAATATTTGTTGGCCAAATAAGTGAATATATGGATAAAAGAATAAAAATAAAACATTTCCCACTTGTTTGATAAAAACATTAATCAATTGAGACCTTTTTTTGTTAAACAAATCTAGTGGTTTACAAGATAGAAAAATCCAGCTTTAACTGAGCTAATTGTTTCACTGGTTTCTCTTTAGACCAGCGGTTCTCAACCTGTGGGTCACGACCCCTTTGGGGGTTGAACGACCCTTTCACAGGGGTCGCCTAAGACCATCGGAAAACACATATTAATTACATATTGTTTTTGTGATTAATCACTATGCTTTAATTATGTTCAATTTGTAACAATGAAATTGGGGTCACCACAACATGAGGAACTGTGTTAAAGGGTCGCGGCATTAGGAAGGTTGAGAACCGCTGCTTTAGACACATAGCAGAGCTTTGAGATGATCACAATGTAAGCTGTTGTGCAGTGAAAACATTGTTTTGGCACTCATGGCTGTTTTTGAGTTGTGTTCTTTAATCTTATGCCAATACTTGACATCTAGATAAATGCAGGAGGATCCTGAAACCGATATTCTTCCTTTTTGACTTGGACAGAGTATGTTGTATTAGCTTGCATTAGTGATAATGAAAGACAAAATTTCAAAAGGCAGTAGGAGACACGTTTCATACAAGTGGAGATCGTAGAAGTTTTCATAATATATGTTTTCTCGAATCCCCCTCCCTCCCCCCGCCCCCCTCAGGTGTTTGTAAAACAGCAGGGAGAAAAGGTTATCCATGGGGACAAGGGGAGGGGAGGCAGGCTCCAGGTGTAAATCGTGCGTTCTCAGAGGAAGATTAGAGAACTCCCAGCAGCTGTGGGGTGAAGGAAGTTAGAAAGCTGGCAAGTCTGGGAAAAATATGCACCTCCGTGTGACAGGTCTGCACAGCTATGTCCACAACTGATGATCCTTCTCTAGGAACAAGCTGGTTGCTTTCCGGAGCCCAGGCAGGGGTCCTAATATAGGGAGAAATTAGAAATGCCAGTCTTATTTAGGAGTTTTCTAATTTACTCTACTTTTGTCCCTTTCAATGATACCTCTTTACTTCCTTCATTGATTGGGTGATAACAAATTTTGGTCTTCCTTATGTAAAACAGCAAACCTAAATGCTAATTAAAAACAATGTTTACATATTGACTTATTTCTTGCTTTTGCATTTAAAAATGTTTTAATGACCAAGAAGATAACTCAAGAGAAGCCCAAGTTGCATCTTCCCTGGCATGCTGAAGATGTAACTTTCTATATTTCTAATCATTTAGTCCAATTCTGGCTCATCAACTACCCTAATAGTATTTTTCTTTGCAACGTATATATTTTTTAAACCTTGAGAAAACGGACATATTTATTCAACTGTAAATGTCTGAAAGCTATAATTATATATTTTAATCTGTAAGTTTATTTTAAAATATTAATTAAAAGTGCTCTTCTAAAAGCAAAAAAAAATTGTATTAGTGTTTTAAATGTTTTCTTGAGTTTTTGTATATTTTTGCATAATTTAAACATTGGGAATAATTACATAAAACTATCCCAGATAAGAATTAAATATTACACTATTTATAATTATAAGTAACATTTTCTTATTTCACGCTATTCTCTCAACTTGTGAGCCAGGAATTTGTTTTGTATTTCTACTTAGAGCTTCTTATGACATTTGCCCTGCTCTCTTTTATTGTTTCTTATTTTGAAATACTATAATATTTTCTTATACACTATTATGCAGATATTATAAAGATAATTATTGCTAAAAATTCAGAAAATTCATAAATTCAGAAACTTAGAAATTCAGAAAATATATAAAATGTAGTATAAAAAATAAATATTCAATAATTTTCCAACACTAAGATGACCATTGTTTACATTTTGTACATATACTAGAACTTTCTCCAAATATTTATAATATAATTGTTTATAGACACATCCCCATGAAAATAATGGGGGCATAATTTGCATTGTTTAAATATATAGTATGTGCAGCCATTGAATAAGTGTACCAGGAATTACTTAATTTATTATTGATGAATATTAGGTTATTTTCAATCTTTCATTGCAATGGGCATCCCTCTACTCACACCTTTTATATTTGTACTAGGGGCCCAGTGCATGAATTTGTGCACCTTGAAAGGAACTGTGGGCTGCGAGGCTGCGGTGGGCACAGGGGCGGGTCTCAGCCCATCCTCCACACTCCCGCCTGGCCCCTCCCACTGTGACCCCCAGTACCCTGTCTGCCGGCAGCCCCGTTCCGGCCACCACCACTCCCATGTGCTGATGGCACTGGCTCTGCTCACACCCTCTGATGGTGAAGAGTGATTGGGGTCAGCGCCAGCAGCGGGTGTGAGTGAGGCTGGCACCATCAGTGGGTGCGAGCGGCGGCTGCTGCCTTTATCGCCCCTCAGGAGAAGCGGGTGGTGGAGAAGCCCTCAGGGTTGATTGGGGCAGGCAGTCGCCACTCGCAGCTACTGATGGCACCGAGTGATCAAGACTGGAGCTGGGTGCTGGCAGTGGGTGCGAGTGGCGGCTGCTGGCCCGGATTGCCCCTCAGGAACAGAGGGAGGTGGAGAAGCCCTGAGGGGCAATCGGGGCCGGTGCCAGCAGCAGGTGAGAGCACCAGGCAGGGACCGTAGTGCATGGGAGCAAAGAATTTTCAGTTACCACCAGAGGCTCGCCCCGATGACAGCGACCTGAGCCCTGCCTTGGTCTGGCGCTTCACTCACCTGTTCGACCATTCCTTCATGGCCGACACCTGCCATGTTCCGTGCAAGCTCCCTGGTGGTCAGCACACATAATAGTGACTGGTTATTTGGTTATTTGGTTGTTCTGCTGTTCAGTCTTTTTGCATGTTAGAGTTTTATATATATATAGATAATAATTCCTAGTGTTTGATATTGAATTTGAACATATCCTATATAATAAAGAGCTAATATACAAATAGTTGTCATGCCCTCATGCCCTCACGCCCTCCTGCCCTCTTGTCTTTGTGCCCTCTCTTCCTCGTGCCCTCGCGCCCTTGTGCCCTCACGCCCTCTCGTTGGGTTCGGGGGACCTGAGGTTGGGCCCCCTGTCCTGGCGCCGGGGCAGGGGGGCCTGAGGCTGTGCTGGGGTACCTGAGGCTTCTCACCCCGCCTGGTGGGGCTTGACAAGGGACCTAAGGCTGCGCCTTCCACCCGACAAGACTTGATGGGGGACCTGAAGCTGCACCTCCCGCCCTGCAGGGCTTGACAGGGGTGGAGCCGGCCGGGTCTGGGTCTCGTGAGAATTTGAGGTGCGCACAGGTGGTAGGGACTTAACTCTGGGTCCCGCGGCCCTCCCCAGACTCTGACAGAAGGGAGATTTTCATATACATTTTACTAATTTTCTTTCATCTCTGACACTTTTGTTATAGAGAAAGGGCAAATAGCAATATAAAATATTTCCTCTAATTAATTCCCTTTTAATGTGCACAAATTTCGTGCACCAGACTACTAGTATAGTATAAAGTAATCTAATACATTTATGTAGTTTTTTTTACATTTTTTCCCATAAAAGTGAAGATTTCCTTTTTATGTTCAAAATTTATGGTATTTATATATGTGAATAATGGTCCAGATGGAAGGAATCAGGATTATTAGACTAATAATTGAAATGTCTAATTCACTGCTAAGCACTGTATTGCATTTTCCTGGTGCCCAGTTTGTAGTGATCAGAGAAAGAAACCTAATTCAGATATAGTTAAATTCCATTGCTATGTGCCTTGCCACTCTGCTGAATTCATTATTGGTCAAGTTATTTTTGTTCCCAGAACATATGTTATTTTGTGCATCTTTCAGAAAGCTTATAGTATGGTTGTTTTCCTCTCTGGAAATTTAAGCAATTTCCTGTCATTTTGCAGTAAAATTTAACTAGAAATGCAATAAACTGCTATGAGGAAAACCAAAAAGAAATTCATAGCATATATTCCAACACTGCTTACAACATGTTATGAATAAAAGGAAGTAGGAGCTATCTAAATTCAATCCATGGCCTGCAACAAATTAGCCATCAAGAAGAGACTAGTCACTTGCTAAGTTTCATTTGCCCGGTCAACTTTTAAGGTCATTGTGTGGATCATAGGAGATAAAATATATTGATAGTTTTTGGATAATGTCAAGAGCAACTTTATACTGAGTATGTCAGTGAGGGTCCTAGTATCAAGGAGAATCTCCATTTGATAGTTTCACTTGAAGAGAATTTAATTAAATCACTCTTACTAGAGGTATGCATAGGCTAGATGAAAGAAGCAAAAAAAAAAAAACACTAATAGAGGCTATAAGAAACTAACAACAGCTTGAGAGCATTACGACAATATCAATCAGGATTGACTAGGTGCATGATCCTAATAGTCTTTTCCCTGAATCAATATCACCTGTTAGAAATGCAAATTCTCAGGCTTTACAACCTAGACCCACCGAATCAGAACCTCTGGCTGTGGAACTAACAAACAGCCTAGCAGAATCTGATAGAAGTAAAAAATTATGCTGTGGTAATAAACAACTCCAAACAAATAAATCCCAAAACATTTGTGCTTAGCTCACGCTACATGTCCATTTTAGACATGTTTACTGTAGTCCGCTGCAGCTCTTCTTACCATCTTCCTTCTAGGACCTAGGCTGATGATGCAACTCCTGTTGACAATATTGTGTGTGTACACAGCAGAGGAAAATGAGAACTTTGTGGAGGCTGGTTGAGAAGTCATTTTAGTCTTTATTGGCCAAAGTTGGTCATGTGGTGCAGGCCCAAGATTAACATGCAAGGATGTGTATTCCATCTACAATTAAGTGTCTGAATATGGATGGAAAATAATGCCATCCATTATCACTCCCAGGCCCTCCAAAAAGTAAAGGAAAGAGACAGAGTAACTGGAGGCCAAGACAATTTGGAGTAATGGAAGAGAAGCGGGCTACACAGCACGAGAGGAAATATGGGGTGGGGGTGGGTATAGCCATTGCTAAAAGGAGACACAAAAACGGAGGCCTCCACAGTCCTTCTGTGTCTGCACCAGTCAGTCTACTGTGGTACAGAATAGGGCAGAAACGTGTAGAGCCTGGGTCGGGGAGTGGTGGTGATTACCAATGCACAAGTTATTATCATCTGTGGCTTGATTTATGTGCTGTCTAGTTGTCTGGGTCCTTGTGTCCTTTCTTTAGTCCGAGGACATGAGAATTGACTGTGCAGGAAAGTTTGCATTTTTATATTTATATCTCACTTTATAAAGGCTTGAGTCCTGTTGAGCTAATTACAATTTTAATTATTGTGAATTCAATCAGTGTTTATTTCTTAATCACCATAGTTTGTTTGGTACCATTGTCATCAATATCATATGATTTTGCCTGAATAAATGTGGATGAAAATGAGTAAGAGAGAGTACACAATTCCTAAAGCAAAGATTGCCTCTATAAGTAATGACAAAATAAAGAATGGTGACATGAAAAGGTCTTCAGCTGAGAGTCAGGAGCCTTAATTCTCACCCTCGGTCTGCTGTAGGCAGGCTATATAATTGTGGGGAAAAAAACCTCAGTTTATGCATCAATAAAAAGAAGTATGTTTGAGATATCCTCTAGAGTTCTTTTTAGTAATATAATAAAATGTTTTAATGTCACTTTTGCTTTTCTATTGGATGGATCTTAACTAAACAAATAAACTTAACTAAAGTAGAGGCAAAATGGAGTTGGCTACCACAATCACCATTTTTTAGCAACAAAGTCTCTGTCATGCAATGACCCTTGTTCATTTATCTTTAAAAGTTTCAGTACTAGAAAATGGAGCAGACATTGTTAGTTTCAAGGAAATATTTGTTGCTTTGGAGATTGGCAATAGGCTTCTCTTAGAAACTGCATGATAGAATAAAGCACAATAACCCTATGAGGTTTGTTTTTTAATCTCTTTACTAAAGAACATAAGATGTCAGAGAAATTAGGTACATGTATATTGAATTAGTTTGTACAGCTAGTGTAAAGCAATGCCAGAATTTGTGTGGTCTTGAGAAAGTTATTTAATCTTTTTGAGCCTCAGTTTACTCATCTTTAAAACCAGGACTATAATACAAATAGCAGAGCGATTTAGAAACCAGTAGGAGAGATGTAATATGCATGCTCCTCAGTGAAGCATCTGGCATATAGCAGGTTTCTTGTAAATATTATTTGTTCCTCTTACCTTCTTCTGCTTATCCAAAGCTTCTACTCCCCTGCTTTGTGTATAACAGATGCTTAATACATAACTGTTGCTTGCTTGATGGGACCTAGCATATCTGAGATTGCTATAGCCATTTATTAATTGCTATAGATGGACATCCTGGTTGAGGTGTCCATCAACTGGTTGTGACATTTTTAGTAACTGTGATTTCTATTGTCCATGGTGATTAAGTGTCCAGGAGTCCAGGTTTGAATCTTGACTTTGGTAGTTATTAGCTAAGTGAAATTAGTTTCCTCATATGGAAAATGAGTAAGGAAATTAAAGATGGCCGTGGTAATTTTCTCATAGAGTTTGTGTGTGTGTGAAGCTTGAAGAAATGAATACCTGTAAACACTTAAAATAATTCCTGCACATAGTCAGCACTAAAATATCATTAGCTTTTATTATTCTTGTCTCATATTGTTTGATAAATGCGTCTCTCCCAACACACACACACACACACACACACACACACACACACACACACACACACACACTCTTTAAAAACCTCAAATGATATTCCTCCTAAGAGTGAACCCTGGAAGAACAATACCAGTATGTGTAAGCTTCCAAATGACACTCTATAAATGGGCACCAAAAATTCTCTTAAGCAAAATAGAGGGAACCAAATGCCAAACACCAATTAAATAATATGAAGGGTGAAGCACTAACTGACACAACCAGGCGACGGAGAGTGAAGGCCAGGATAGCTTTTCCGCTGTGCACTCTAGTGCCCTTTTCCCCTCATAACGGGGTGAGTTAAGGTGGAGTGTCATCCTTAACTTTGAATTTTGCTGCTTTTGTCAGTTTGTGTCACAACCTTAACATTATTTAAATGTACCTTTTTATATTTAATATTCATATTCAGGTGTTCAAGCCATAATTTCTGTTAGTAAAAGTGACATTTTTTAAAGTTCATTATTTTTTCCACATAGAAATCTCAGACATTAAAAAAAAAAACAGACATTAAATAATAGAACAGAAGTGTCTTCAGGCTAACAGCCACCCCTTTCAGTTGTCATTTTAGTACTTGAATACTTGGAAGAAATAAGTTTGATAACACCTGAGTCACTTAGCTTTGTGATTAGAAAGCCGGCAGTCAGAGCTACATGTCTCAGGCAGCCCTTCACATTCAGGGGAGAGCTTATAAAAAACTGTGTTGCTTTGACTTTTTTTGCTTGACATTTTCAAGCCAAAATGCACTATATAAAATGTCCATTAAATTTGCCAAGGATGATAATCTGGAAAGTGGCAACAATGATATGGCATCTATCTGCGAGGTTTATGTAAAGTACTCAACTGAACTCTTCTAATTAATTCACTTGCACAAAGCTGAATGAGTAATTCTCGTTGCAGAGGGATAGAGAGTAGAAATGAGACTTGTTGAAATGCACCATGAGAAGAAATACAAAAAAATAACCCAACTTATTATGAGGGACAGGAGAAGGTCTTTCTGGTCAGATTTTATTGCATACATATAACATCAACTTTCTTTCTTTCTCTTAATATAGCAGATAGTTTTGAAAGCGGTACTTTTGGACTTGTGTCTTGAACGTAAGGTGGATATTACCTGTGAAAATAAATTAAGGAAGAAGGGTAATCCAGGTCAAGAGTTTTCAAATATGAAGCTCCTGGTACATGAAGAATTTGTAGGAGGCATTAGGGCATACATATTTTTTAAAGAAACAAAATTTTAGATTCTCAACATGTGCTTTTTCTTAAAATTTGTCTGCCGAAACCGGTTTGGCTCAGTGGATAGAGCGTCGGCCTGCGGACTGAAAGGTCCCAGGTTCGATTCCGGTCAAGGGCATGTACCTGGGTTGCGGACATATCCCCAGAGGGGGATGTGCAGGAGGCAGCTGATCGATGTTTCTAACTTTCTATCTCTCTCTCCCTTCCTCTCTGTAAAAATCAATAAAATATATTTAAAAAAAATTTGTCTGCTTATTAAAATCTCAGGAATATAGATGAATGATTCCAGAATTCATGTTTGTTTGTTTGTTTCCTTCCTTAAACAATGTGAGGAGGAATCATTGAATATCCATTAGCAATGTGTAATTCCAGAGTGGTCCTTGTTAGTACTTAAAAGAAAGGCATAAGACTCAGAATGGTGATGGAGAGAATACAAGATACATCCCAATGTGATGTAAAATACAGAATAATAATTAGTGCTGACTGCTGATGCTGTCCAAGAAGTCAGTGATGTAACAATATGTAACTTCAACCACTATCACTTTTATAAAACGTTTGTAGTGCATTAAAGTACCCATATTTTTCACATATATTATCTCACTTGTTTTTCCAACATCCTGATAAAGCAAATGGAACATACTGTGTTCTGAAATAACCCAGGAGAAAACTATAGCTAGAGAGTGGATGCTGCCGGACAAAGACTATATAACTGTCATATGCAGCAGAATTAACTCAAACGCAGGCCTCTGAAAATATCTTAATGCTATTTCTATGCTATTACATAGCCTTTATGCTCTATCCATGCAAGTCTGTGAAGAGAACTGAATTAGGCCAAAATGAATTTGGTAAAATTAACTGAGCCATCCAGTATCAAATATAAGATACAGACTAGATTCCCAAATTTTGAAAGCCAAAATTACATCCAAAGTGCGACTCAACCATCTAGTAATAATAACATCACTTGTTAGAAATGCAGAATCTCCGGCCACCAACCCAGACTTACTAACTCAGAATTTGAATTTTTAGCAACATCATAGATGATTCAATACAGTTAGAGAAGCACTAGTATAGATGACAAAGCAAACATCTCCATACAGATAAAATTGTGTTTTGGCATTTACACTGTTTCTGCTAGTGAATGTGTCAAATTATTTGTTGATAGTATTACAGATATCTCCCATTTTCCACCTATACTCCCCTCCTCCCAGCCCTTACCCCACCCCCCAGGTCTTCATGACCCTATTGCCCTTGTCCATGAGCTATGCATATCTATAATAATAAAAGCATAATATGTTAATCAGACCAGATGTCCTTTTGGATGACCTTCCGGGTGAAGCTGGGGCTTTGAGGAAAGCCCGGGTCCCAGGTGCCAGAGGGAAGCTGGTGCCGGCGGCCGGGGGAGGGAAGGCCTACTCTTGCATGAGGCCTCTAGTAAGTATATAAGTTCTTTGGTTTATCTCTTCTCATCTGCCCAACCCCACATCAAGATATGTCAGTTTGTTCCATGCCTCCATGCTTCTAATGAACAAAATGAATTGACCAACAAAATAAGAGTCAAAACACCTGTCTTAATTAGAACTTCGTCTTGTTATCCATAAAAATTCAAAGACAAAAAAGATAGTTTCTCATCAGTTCTCCATAATGTTAAAGAAACTAGTTTATTATGTTTGATTCAGTAATTAGCTAATTTAAAAATAATGTTTACCCAATCTAACTGCACAATATCCCAATCCAAAGATTACAAATTAGGTATAAACCATGGGAAGATTGGCTGACTATTAAATATTTGGTTCTTTCAGCATTTGTAAATGATTTATCTGGAAAGTTATAAATCATATTTAGAGCTACATGTTATCTGCTTTATTAGAAGCAGAACATGGGCAAATTTTAAAAATGCCCACAAAGAAACAGCCCTAAAGTTCTGATGTAACTGCCCCATGCTTCCAGTACTCATCAGGGTTCCCCCCCATCAAGTTTACAAAAGAAATATTTATAAAGTTGGTGGTGTTTTGTGTAAACTCACTGCACTTTTATGAATTTTAAGTGACAAGTATGTTCTGCCATTAATCGAGTTTTGGATTCATTCATATGAATATGCCAGCACATGCAAAAGCCACACGCTCTTTGTTAAACTAAACAGTCCCAAGCACTGTGTGGACTCCTGGCATACTATGGCTAAATATTCAGACACATGCCTATATAGTACTGTATGTTCTGCCAAATAGAGGGAAAACAAAAGAAAAAATTTTATATAAATATACTGGTAAACATTGACTTTGTAAGGAACAGCATAAGCTGCTTTGGAAAAAAATGTAGAGCATAATTCAAAGAATACATTTAAATCCTTTTCCTTAGGAAAATGTATCTAATTTGTTTCTCATGAAAACGTGTATTTAGTGGTGGGGAGTTTTTCATTGGCTGAGTTATTTTGGCATATTTATGGTGTAAAGGTGATTGGAATAATATTTGCATTCATTTTTCACTGAAATTTGAAATAAGTGTAAGATATACTCTTTGTAACATGAAATCATCGCCAGTCAGGATATACTCCATTTTAAGAAAGCATAATTCAGTACATGAAAATTCAAAGTGACTAACCTATAAATATGGGGGAATTATTCATGTTACCAAAGGATCCTTCCTTCACCAAGCATCTATCACAGGATATCTTTAAATAACTAGTTTCCTTTTAGGGCTTTTTAAAGTACTAGATTTAAATTTTTGATGTTCAAGGAATAGCTAAAAACATATGTGTTATATAAGACATAAGCCTAAATAGATGATTTTAGAAGTTCTTAATGATCTTGATTTATGCTTTGTTACGAATTATTACCAGCCAAGGAAAAGACTGAAAGACTAAGGACCAAGACAATGTGATGTTTCCTCAAATACTTCCTTCATACACAAAAGAATACACATGAGTTTCTTTGGTTTTCCTTTCTCGTATGATGACTTTTTAAATGGCATTGTATTATGCCTAAATTATTTATTCTAGAGCAGGTGCCAACTCTTTAGGGGTTATTTGAAAGGCTGATCTCCTTTCATAAAAATTAATGCTTTGCTCAGCTTTCTCTTCAAACACGTTCTGCAATATTGCACAACTAAATCTCTTTCTGACCAGACTAACTCAACTTCCTCTCTAGGTCCTTTCATATACTCCTGGCAGGTACAGTGAACAATGTGGTTCCAACTGATAGAGTAGCTTGTATTGGCTGTTGTTAGTTCTATTGGCTTTTCCATTCTCATGGGCCTTGGATAGATTATTGGCAGTAATTAGTTACTAATTTCTCATTCATGATTTTGCTCCTTTACAAACCATCACCTGTCATGTTAATTTTCATTCCATCTCTATGCATCATAGAGTCTAGTGGTTCTCTTCATTTTAGAACTTTGGTTAAATTGTACCAGTGTTAATCTTCTAAGAAACCAGACTGACCATACTATTCTACTTTTTAAAGGTCTCCCATGATGTCCCATTTAGTATGGGAATTTCCCACCTGCAGAGAAATGACCCACTGGGCCCAATTGAGTGAATGGTTCAGGATTCTTAGAATCAAATCTTTGGAATTTATTATATGTATCATACAGTTTGATATCAGCTTCCCCCCACCCACCAAAAACAAACAAACAAACAAAAAACAGTGGGAAAAAACAGCCAATAATCTTTTTGTCTAGGCCCAAGATACATAAGAAAATTGTCATTTATATTCTTATCCTTTCCTTTTTCAAATACTTGTTATAGTGTCCATCCCCTTCATTGCACAGCACAGTTTCATTGACTCAATTTAGTTTATCCAATGCTAATGCCAGGTAATAATGGTTCTTGTTCCATCTAAATGTTTTCTATGATATTATTTTTATGTGGACATAAGATATATCTCCTCATTCCATTTCCAGAATTTTGCTTCCTATTCCTTACTAATTTCAGTCACTTGCCTCAAGAGAGTATATTCTATCAATTTTATTTGTTATTTCAGCTGGCAGTTCACACAACATGTATTTGGTGCCATTCTGAGCAAGATTGTAAAGCCAAGTGGAGTTAGGCATACCACGAATCATCATAAAAATGAGCTTTTTCTTAATGCTGTCATTTTGAGAATAAATTAATGTTGGCTTGTAATTTCGCTGGCCCCTACCCATCATTTGCACTCATGTACTCTATTCCATAGCTGGTCAAAAAGGCTTGTTATTTCTTGATTACACTGGGCCCTTGTAGGACCACATGTGTTTGCACATGCTATTCCTCAAGTTTGAAATTCTTTTCCTCTTTTGTTTAACCAAAAAATTCCTAAGCATGCTTCAGAGCTCAAATGTCCCCTTTAGTGCAGTCTTCTAAATCTCTTTGGGCAGAATTATGCTTTCTCCTCTGTGCTGTGGTATTTTAAAATTCACATTAATATTCATTCAAAAATTTTAGTATGACAATATTAAATTCACAATAATATATATATAGCAATGGGTAACAGAAAAACCAAGGGCTCTGTCATACTACAACTATAATAAAAATAAAGAATCAGAAGGAAATTTTGAACATTTTGTTTATCATTTGCAAAGAGTTTTCTCACCTTGGAGAAAGACCAAGAGACGCCGAAACCGGTTTGGCTCAGTGGATAGAGGGTCGGCCTGCGGACTGAGGGGTCCCGGGTTCGATTCCGGTCAAGGGCATGTACCTGGGTTGCGGGCACATCCCCAGTGGGAGATGTGCAGGAGGCAGCTGATCGATGTTTCTCTCTCATCGATGTTTCTAGCTCTCTATCTCTCTCCCTTCCTCTCTGTAATAAATCAATAAAATATATTTAAAAAAAAGACCAAGAGACATATAACAACACCAGATGTATAATTCAGAGAACTTTATGAGTTAAAATTATTTCAGTTGTGCAGCTATTAAGAAAAATCCAGAAAAAGATGTAAGCTATTGCAGCAAGTGAACTAGCTCATATTCCTACTTCCATTGACAGGCTGCAAACTTCAAACATCTCCTTTAACATTTCAACCAATATATTAGATGTCCCTGAGCCAATTTCCTTGCTAGGCAACTCTTTCATTAAGTTACACACAGTTTGGGAACTTGACTCATTAATATTTCACACAGATGTACTATATAAAGGTTCTTGGTATTTACTATTTGCAGACACACAAAAACATACCTTTTCAAGGAACAAAGCATATTCTTTCCCTTAATCTGTTTTCAGGCATCACCATCTAAGTTATTTTGGGGAGAATTCCATTATCTCTAGAAGAAGCATTGGGAAATTTTCAAAAAAGAACCGATGGCTTTTAAGATAAATGATTCGCCCATTGAAATTTTATATTGGGATTTTTATCTAACAAAAGGAATTAGAATCCACTTGAATTAGAACTAAGGGAATCTTTCTCTTTGTAGGAGATATTTTTAAGTCTTGGGAACTATCTTACTATTTCAACCAGGAAGCCTTCATGTTGGTCTGAGTCCATTTGTACCTGATTTGCTTAGGTTACAGCAGCTAAAGCAGATTCTGCATTATGTAGACACATTTGAACCAGCTACAATTGGTCCTTACAGGGTTGACTGTTTTTTCTTAGTTTGTTAAATGTATTTCCCAAAGTATTTTGCTTGAACAAGCAGCTCACAATCTATATTTTCAGGACAAGTTTGTAAGGAATATATTATTTAATTATTTTTTTATAATATTTTTTTCAGGTGGTCTGTGCAAGTTTCTTACTCTTGTGTCGGGTGCCAAAATATTTCAAAAAGGGAGCTTATTTCTGCCATGTGTGATTTCTGATGCGTGATTTCTTTGGATGTCATTTCTCATTGCTTGTGAGACAGTTGTGTATATGTGGGTTTTTTTTTAATTTCCTGATGTCTGTTGCATCCAGAGGAAATCTGTATTTTGCTTTCTGTAAGAAAAGAGCAACTGGGAGGCATCGGAAAAACTTCCACCCACTAACATGGAAAAATATTCCGTTTGCCCCATTACATCGAAGCGGGAGACTTTAAAGGGCAGCACACCCAGTTAAAGAAGATGTATTTCCATCTGTGATCAATAGCACGGAAAGAACAGCTCCTCTCTGAGCTCTCTCCAGAGCAGAATTGCCTGGGTAGTTCCTGGACCGTGGACACTCCACAAGTTTCTAAGGCTCAGCAGCCATGGGGAGCCATCCCCGAGTCCAAGGGGGAGCTTGTTCTTTCTGTGAGGTCTATGGAATACAACTTTTCACTACTCCCCAGAGCTGCGGGACAGCTTTTAGAGACTGTATTTTCTATATTGACTATATAATAAGCAAGAGATAAATAGGTCCCAGAAAGCATTAGAGTAGGGCTAGCATGACAAACGTTTTCTTATTCCCTTCTGCTCTTCCATTCTTCTTCACAGAGAAATAATTTGGCATCCAGATTGGGGGAATTGAATATGTTTCCCATAAAAGAACCAGCCTCTAGTTCTCTTTAGTCAAATGGAATCTGTTTTATCCTGGACCAGACACCATATCTTGATACCTGAATATTTTCATTCTCTGAGACATTTAAGGGTCTATAAAAAATTAAAATGCAATAAAAGTCTAATAATGAGGTTTCTTTGTGAAGCTATATATAATCTCCCGCTTTTTAATAGTAAAGTCCCTAAAAATTCTGAGATCTCTATTTGGTGTTATCTATCAGCTTTTTTTCTTTCCTTTCTTCTTTCCTTCCTTTTCCTCTTCGTTCCTTCCTTCCTTCTCCTCTTCCTTTCTTCTTTCTTTTTCCCTTTCTCCTCTATCTTTTCTTTTCTCCTGATGAAGGGAACAGAGTTAGTCATAAAAGGCTTTTATTCATTTGAACATAATTTCTTTCTGTGATGAGTGAACTAATTTTAATGGGTGCACATAATTAAATCTGAATTTCTTCAGTTAGCCTAGGAAATGCAATTTAACAAATGGCACACACACAAAAAAGAAAAAAAATATTTTTGTTACTTCTGTATTATATCCGTTTCTGAGTTAATTCTGAGTTCTTCTTAAGAAAAGATTTTCCTCCCTGAGGTGCTGGCCTTCGGGGCTGATGACAGTGTTGTCTCTCCTAAACAAATGGACCTAATCACATTGTTTTGTGTGTCTATGAAGTTTTTTCACCTCTTAATCCCTTCACCATTTAAGTGAATTTTAACAAATATTCAAAGAACTAATGCTTATCTTTTTCAAACTATTCCGAATATTTTAAGATGAGAGAAGGCTTTCAGGTTCATTTTACAGGGCCAGCAGTATCCTAATTCCAAAACTAGATAAAGACACTACAAAGAGAAAAATTATAGGCCAATATCCCTGAATAACGTAGATGCTAAAATCATAAAGAAAATATTAAAAAAAATGGATTCAGCAAAAATTTAAAAGATCATGCACCATGATCAAGTGGGATTTATTTTGGGGATGCAAGGTTATTACAATATTTTCAAATCAATAAATATGATACATCACATAAGCAAAATAAAAGATAAAAATCACATGATCATATTAATAGATGTAGAAAAACATTTGGTAAAATTTAGCACCAATTTATGATAAAATCTCTCAGCCAGTGGGAATAGAGGAAACATACCTCAACATAAAAAAGGCCATATATGACAAACCCACAGCCAACACCATACTTAATGGGCAACAACTAGAAGTGTTTTCCTTAAGATCAGGAAT
Organism: Myotis davidii; assembly: GCF_000327345.1. Classification (NCBI taxonomy): domain Eukaryota; kingdom Metazoa; phylum Chordata; class Mammalia; order Chiroptera; family Vespertilionidae; genus Myotis; species Myotis davidii. The sequence continues at coordinate 1,008,516 of NW_006293776.1, read as the reverse complement.
AGGCCAGGGAGGTCTGTAAAAAAGGCTCTTATTCAGCATAATACTGGAAGTCCTAGCCACAGCAATCAGACAAGAAGAAGAAATAAAAGGCATCTAAATTAGAAAGAAAGAATTAAAATTGTCATTATTTGCAGATGACATGATACTGTATATAGAGGACCCTAAAGATCCTACCAAAAAACTACTAGAACTGATAAACAAACTCACTAAAGTATCAGGACATTAAATAAATATCCAGAAGTTAATTGCATTTCCATATACCAATAATGTTCCCTAAGTCTTAAGGATAACAGAAAGGTACCCAATACAAGGACACTTCAAACTGGATTCAATATGAGGTGTGACTCCTTAAGCTCTTGTGTGCATGATAAAGAGCACTGTTTCTTTTAGTACCTCTCTGAGAAGACTTCAGGTTATCCACATCCTGAGTAGTGTCAGCCCCTCTGCACACATCTAATGTCTCCCAGTGGGAGAGAGCTCTTTCTCAACTCAAATATAAGATCAAGTCCTCAATTTCTCACCCCAACTCATCTTCATTTTAGGATATTGACTCACTACCCCTCCCTTGTCTATAGAAGTTGCCCTCATCTTTAGTCTCCAACAATGCACTCATATTAGGATGCATAACCAGATATTAGTTTATTTATTTGTGAGTTATTTCGCTAGGTATGTGCCTCATTAAACCACAAACTGTCCAGGTTAAGTTGAGATCATTAAGTACAGACTTATTTCTTCTTAAGGGTTGTCCTCTAGCTTGAGAAGAATAGATTTCCTACTGTTCAGGGTCTTAGTTCCCCCATCTCTTGATGTCAAATACTTGAACAAACACACATACAGACACACACACACACACACACACACACTGTAACAAACAATAATTTCCAGAGTTATTGCACTAAAAATATTAGCAATAATTCCAAATATATCTCAGAAAGATATATGGACCTAAACATGTATTATTTTCCACAACACTATTTCATATAATCATAGAGCACAGGTTACTTTCTTAGAGCATAGCAAAATCCTTCACATCAGAAGATAAACTTTGCTTTGCATTTTCTTAACTAGAAATACTACTATGGTGGTTTTTCAACAAATCAAAGGAGGTAGGTGCCTAAAAGGTAAATTTAAATCCCCCTTAAATTCACTGTGAACTTTTGGAAATAAAATTTCTCCTGACTTCAAATATCTCCATTCAAAATTCAAAGATTTGGGGGACACATTTTGTCAGAGTTTAAGAAATTTGTACTCTTTCTCCACAGTTCCCCCCTCCAGAAAGCACCTATACCATAAAGAAGATCTCTGCCTTTGAGTGAAGGTGATACACCACTGACTATACCCTTCCCATATATATGCCATTGCTTTCCTTTCAAGCAAAATGCAAGCACAAATTTAAATACTTTGCTTTTGATGTCTCTGTGTCAGTTCATTCCCACTTGGTCTTAAGCTTTATTTCCATGTTATAAACATTTTATATCTTTCTACTTCCCAGGCTGTCTTAAGCAATATTATTTTATTGTGATTCTTTCTTAGATGCAGGGCACGATTTTCAGTTTATTTCTGTCCTGTGTTCTCCCCCCTCATATAGTGTCTTCTCTTTCTGTAATAGCTCAGAACAAATCTCTTCTTTCTCTGATTCCACTGTGCCTTTTATCGTGGTGGCATGTAATGCCAATCTGTCTTACTTGATTCTAATTAGTATGCCTCCAGAACCTCTCTGGGTGACCTGACTTTTTAAGGAACTCAACTAATTGGAAGAGCCATCATAAATTATATAGAATTACGTCATTCAATACCATAGTATAAGTGGAACATAAAGTGATATCTTCACAAATCACTTAGTACCTAGGGTTATGAATAAAGGAGAGATCTGATTATATTTGAATTTTCTCCTTTTTCTCTTCCAAATGATCTATAGAGAAAGGAAGATGCTTTCAGATGTCTATTTTTGTAGAATGAATATTATGTCCTAAAATCTATCTAGATTATGCAGCAACCCTTAAAAAATTGTGTTCTCCCGACGTGCACCTTAGCCTGTGTTATGGGTTGAATTGTGTCCTACCATTCCCCTTCCATCCACCCCCTCCCCCCTGCAAATTATTATGTTGAAGTCCTAATTCCCAGTGCTTCAGAATGCGACCTTATTTTGAACAGTGTCATTGCAGATGTAATTAGTTAACATGAAGTCATATGGATCAATATGGGTTTCTAATCTAATATGACCAGGGTCCTATAAAAAGCCAAAATTTAGACACAGATGTGAACACAGGAAGAGCATTATGTGACAATGAAGGCAGAGATGGGGGTGATACCTCTACAAGCCAGGGGATGCTGAAGCCTGCCGGGAAACTGCCAGAAGCTGTGGTGAAGCACAGATTCTTTCTCACAGCTCTTCTAGGAGGAAGCTGGGACTGTGGAAGGTGAGCCGGTCCAGTGGGAGCTGCTGCTGCTGGAAATGCTACCTGAGGAAGAGAATGAAACTGACCTATACACTAATTTCCTCAGAAGGAACCAACTCAGCTAACACCTTGATCTCGACTTCTAGCCCCCAGAATTGTAAGACAAATTTTGGTTGTTTAAGATGCTCAGTTAGAGGTGCTCTTCTGGGGCAGCCCGAAGATAGAGTTGTCTTTGGCTGCCCGTGAAAGAGTTGATCGGTGTGACAAATTGACTCACTTATGTCAAAGGAAGGAATTACTCATGGTTTTCAGCAACCTCCTTAATCCTTGGAAACTATTTTAATTCCTTTTATTCTCTGTAAGCTTTGCAAACATAGGTATTTCATTTCTAGGAATAAGGTCTTAGTATAAGGCTATAAGTATTATTGAAATCATATGTGCATTGAATCAATATTATATAGGAAAAAGATCGCTGCTAACCTAATGACAAACTTTAACTTGGCTTCATCAAGAAAACACAGCCCATGCTATGTACCATCATAGAGGGAATGAATACAGGGGCCTACTTACCGAATTGTTCAGAGAGCTGAAAACCAAAGAACAAGGTGAGGAAGCCCAGTCTCTTGTTACGTGAGAAAACAACACCACATCTGGGCTGGAGGAGAGAGGAAAGATGTGCTGTTGTGAGAGCCCCAGAGCTGGGCCTACCCCATGGCAGGCAGTTCCATGGCAGCGGCTGTCGGGAGCAGCTGGGCCCATGGAGGGAGGTCCTATCCTGTGGAAGTTACTGCTGCTGCAGGAGATGTTACTTAAAGAAGTGAGAGAAGTTAAACTATACCCTCGCTTCCCCTTTCATCCTGCCCCCTTATGTCTTGTCAATGTTCTTATGGGCTGAACTTAGCTTTGAGCCAGTTGGCAATGGACCTTGAGAAATGTAGTTGGACATGTAAGGATAGGGAATATATTTTTTGTCTAAAACAACCAAAACACTGGCATGACCAACATAGAATGATTTTCAAACCGAGTGACAGGAGTGACCAATTTTTCAAAAATGGTACCCATGTTTTGTTGGAAGGTGAAAGGACATTTATTGAATGCCTACTATATGGCAGGCACTCTTGGATGTTTTAGTATTTGCGTACACTATCTCATTTATTCTACACACAAAGCCTATGATGGAAGTATTATTACATATATTTAGATATTTTTAGATATTGAGATACTTTATACATCATTATATGTCTAGTGGCTGGTAGAAGTAGGATTTGAAACATTTGTTTTGTCTGACTCTAACCCAAAGCCCACACAAGCTCTCTTTACCATTCTATATTTTATCTTTTTATGTTGTGGGTCATGTTTGGGAGAGAAGGCCAGAGACTGGCAATAGATAAAGAGGCAAGCACCTGTCCATGAAAAAGCAATAGGCTGTTTGAGCAACAACAACAACAAAATGGGCCAGACAGTTGAAAGACAACTTTATGAAACTGGCATAGATGCCAGATAGCAGGGTAGCTGAGATGAGGACTCACTATGAACAGGCAACAGTTTAAAAAAACACACCTAGTTTATGATGCAATGGGTTAAGAGTTTTTTATTATATATTTAAGATATATAGATTATGTAGAGCAGCTACTACAACTGTTTTATTTCTATTACAGAATTCAGCCTATATGGAAAAAAAGATGACATGTGTATAAATCTTAGATGAAACTTACAAAATGTAAGATGTTTGTGGTAATGAAGTAGATTAGTAATTTAACACATTGTATATGGGAAACGTGTTTGTACGTTTTACGTTGACTGGTAGTAAGTAGAGCGCAGGACCCATATTAATACGTTTTTTATAGACTAGCGGTAGAATGCAGGTAATGTATAAATACGTAAACTAAAGTTATCGTAATTTTACTGAACGTTATCATTTGCGCAAAAAATTAGCAAAAATGGCCCACGCCACGCGCCACTTGTTAGCGCATGATAAAAACTACCCGCAAACAATGTGTTAAGTGTGGATATGAACACTAACATGCTTAGGTTCCAACTACAAAGGATGACGAAGCATTTTCATCTTCATGTGTCTCAGAGGGTCCCTGTGGGGCAGTGCCCATTGCTAAGTAGGAAAGCCTTAGAGGAGTCCAAGGAAACCATTAATGGACTTTAGGATTATAATCTACTAAAATACTTGGAAATTGATGGTCTAGAATTATAATCTGGTGGATAAAATTTCTTAGACATGATAAAATATGCAAATATACAGACTTACTATAGCTTCTTAAACTCTAGCTCCACTTCCACCTTGTTTGACAATGGCAATCCTGTGGAGGATCTATACACTGCCTCCAATGTTGGAAAGACTTGCAAACTCCCATATTAATACTTCTATTGGGAGGGACTTTTGCTCTCCTCTCTATTAGGGATGGGGCAGTTGTGGAGAGAATCTCCTCCTTTTGCTGTGTCTCTCTAAACTAACTAACTAACTAACTAACTAATTAACTAGCATATTGGTAAAATTGAGCAGACCTTGACATCCATTGAACCAAAGTTTTCTTTTTTGGTGGGTGCTCTTATTTAGCCTTAAAAACAGCACTTTCTCTCTTGCTGTCTTTCTTTCTCTTGCTCTCTTTCTTGTTCTCCCTCCCCTTCTCTTCTTTCCTCTCTCATTTCTATCTGCTTCAAGAACTGGCAAAAGGGACTTGGACTCTTTACTTTCTCTTTCTACGTAGTAAACATAATCAGATCATAAGGTGACATTCTGATCATGACTCTCCTTGAAAGTAAAACTAGATTGGTAAGTCAGGATCTTTTTTTAAAAAATATATATATTTTATGGATTTTTTACAGAGAGGAAGGGAGAGGGATAGAGAGTTAGAAACATTGATGAGAGAGAAACATCAATCAGCTGCCTCCTGCACACCCGCTATTGGGGATGTGCCCGCAACCAAGGTACATGCCCTTGACCGGAATCGAACCTGGGACCCTTCAGTCCGTAGGCTGACAATCTACCTACCGAGCCAAACCAGTTAGTGCATGGTCTGCTTTGCACACTTAGCTCTCCCAACAGGTGGGTCACAGGTCTGTTTGGTGCAGGCAGTTCCAGGCCTTCACTTTGGTCTCAGGTGCCAGCAGCACGATGCTCGTCAGCTTTGTCACAGGCCTGGGCATTTTGAGGGCATGCTGCTCTTATTAGTGTGTTGATATTTTGATCCCCATCGACCTTGCTTCTATCAGCCAGAATCCTGGGGGAGAGGGAGAATAGTAGGCATCCTGCACCTGACAATGACTTCTTTAACAACTATAACGTCTCCTGTGGCCTTATCCTGAACATACTCCATCATAAGAATATCAACTGTTAGCATATTAAATGCAGCATACTGATCTCTCAGTGGGACCACCTTTCTCCCATTACACCTGTTTTGAAATCATTGTGATGCCCAGAGCTTTTGTGCCCATCTTACCACCTCTTATTTTTCAGCAGCAAATGGTTTCACTTCCCATCTTATTCAACCTAAGCCCGGAATCCCTTTCATTCCAACACTCATAATTTCTATGCTTCCATGTCCTTCTGCATGTAAATGTTCCTTATTGGATTAATATAACTGCTTAACTTTGTGCTCTCATATCTGATCTACTGGTAGCATCAATCAGTACCTTTGTCAATTTGTATTTCTAAATTCTGCCTCACTTTTTATTTTAGCTATTCACCCTAGGTTTTACTATACCATGCATGTAATATCCATTTATACTATAAACCTATAGAAGGCTGGGTTTTTCAAAGACTTTTTCCCTCTCCAAGATCTCTTTTTATTGACAATGCGATCCTTTGAAGGTCTCAGTAATTAAGGTGTGCCATTTATCTTGTATCTGGTACCCCAGTCCTTCATAATCTTTCCCTGTGTGGGCAATAAAATCTGAACTCCTGTTTATCACTAAATTTGATAGCTCCATATCCCCAAACAGCTATTGAAGAATCACGCATGGCATATTGCTATGGCTTTATTTTCCCTATTGTTTCTATCTTCTGAGATTTTCCCTTTTTCTCTCCTGGGAGAGAAGTTTTAAAATAGGTTTGTCATATTTTACCTAGCATCAGTTTGTTTTCTGTTTAGTCTACCTTGTTTCCAGCTTTCAATTAATTTTACTATAATTCTATGTTATATTTACTCTTCCTGTCCTACAGATGAGAAGAAAATCAAGGCTATGCGGTAGAGTGACATTTCCAGCACCACATAGCTATGAAGTGGCAGAGCCAGGATTTGGACTCAGAAGGGTCATGCACTTAGCCACATACCCTAGTATGAGATTTTAGTTCCCTAATTCTACCTTTAGAACTGTTCAAGTTACCATCCTCTTCTATTAAAATAGAGCTACAAGGTAGGGCAAACATCTACTTGTTATTGCAATTCAACTTTCTATATTCTTGAATAATCTTAGGATTTTTAGGGAATCATATCAAGGACATAAAAAATTTGGGGTGAATAGTCATTTTGTATTATATAGAGAGGCATGAGCAGCTGTAAAGTACATATTCAATATTTTTCCAGGTTTAAGGTTTTAATATTTTAGGGCTGATAAGTAAAAATAATGATTTCAATTTCTTTATAAGAGAGCAAGTCTTGGATATTCACAGTATAGAGGATAAACTTAAAGAGAAGAAGGAGACACAATTAGAAAGTTTCCCAAAATGCCACACTGCACTTAGGAAAATATCTTGCACTTGAGGAAATCTTTCCCTGCTGTGTATTTGGCCTTTGCTTCTGCCAGGCACCCCAGCAGTATCACTGGCCTGGGACCAATTTATATGGCTGTGGCTCTCTGTACCCTGTCCTTTCAAAAAGAAGGGAGAAGAAGGCCTGTAGAAGCAAGAAACGCCCAAATCATAAGGATACATTAGTATGTTTACGGTTAATGACATTGGACTCCACTTTCTCTAGAATTGGCCTCGAAAGTTTATAACCAGCATTTTTTCCTAGCTAACTAGGACTGGTACTCTCAAATCTAATGGACTTTTAGCATGCTAACTGACACTGAATAGGCCGGCCTATATTGTGCATGACTATTGATGCAGTTCGCTTTCCATGTGAGAAATCTAACAATAAAAGGACAAATGTGATAGGAAGTGGAACCTTTTTTGGGCGGGATGATTATAACTTATCCAACACTCCCTGTATGTACTGTTTAACATGTGGAGGGTGCTAATTCGGGCAACAGATGTATTTATTTTGAATTGTAATGTGTTTTAGAAATGTTTAAATTGGTGCCAGAGCCTGGCCTGTGTTGCTCAATGGTTGAACATCAACCTATGAACTAGGAGGTCATGGTTCAATTCCCTGTCTGGACATATGCCCAGGTTACAGGCTCAATCCCCAGCAGAGGGCAGGCAAGAGACAATGATTTTCATTGATGTTCCTATCTCTCTCTTCCTCTCCCTTCCTCTCTGAAATCAATAACATATATTTAAAAAATAAATTGGTGCCAGAATTGAAAAATCATGATAATTTTTCCATAACACCTGAATTCTGATTTCTTTTGGAATATCAAAGGTTTAGCTGGCCTGGGCCCTTGGCTCTACTGGAAACAACTAGCTGTTCCTGAGCGGTGGCTGCTCTTTCAGTTGAGTAAGTAATGTTTGTCCAGTTTAAAACAGTCCTCCCTGGACAATTTAACTCATTTTGATTAACTTCATGGCCCGATTAGGCATTTGAGTTCGAAATCTCTGATATAACTAATGACAGATTTCTTTATTAGGATTTTTATGAGCATAATAAAGCAATTTGGTTTCAGATCAACATGGGTATTTGATGAGTCTCTGAAAAGAAGACCCATTCTCCTTTAGTGAGATTTAGAATTTTCAGATCATCCTAGGAAGGATGAGATGAAAACATGAGGCTCAAAAGTGTTCAGTAGAGTTAATTAGTTGTTTTATTAATTCCTAATTGCTTATGTCTAAAATATTAATTTCTGTTAAAGATCAGAATTGATAATTAGATAGTACATGGAACTAGGAAGTAGGAGGAAAACATGAAAAGGAATTGCAGAATAACACATATATTTGTTAATCCAATTTCAAGACTTTAACTAAATTGCTGAAGTTTGTTCTAGAAGTTTGCTCCCTGAGTATGCTCATCACAAAATATTAAGTTGAGATTTATATGGGCTAGCTCACCTTACCATTTTACAACATTTGGTTGACTTAAATAATGAACTGTCTCATAATAATTAAATATTTAATAATGGAACAAGAATATAAATAGCCCTAGATGGTTTGGCTCAGTGGATAGAGGGTCCTGGGTTTGATTCTGGTCAAGAGCACATGCCAGGGTTGTGGGCCAATCAATGAATGACTCTCTCTCATCATTGATGTTTCTAACTCTTTCTCCCTCTCCTATCCTCTCTGAAATCAATAAAAATATTTTTTAAAAAGAATATAAACAATTATTCTGGTGGTCTATTTTGAAATCTAATTATGCCAACAATCTCATATTTGTTGTTACATTATATCCAGGTGGTTAATCCTCACCCACGGATATTTTTCCATTGATTTTTAGGAGATTGGAAGAGAGAGGGAAAGACAGAGAGAAACATTGATGTGAGAGAGACACATTGATTGCTTGCCTCTTGCATGAGCCCTGACCAGGGCTTGGGCCAGGAAAAAGCCTGCAACCGAGATACGTGCCCTTGACCAGAATCGAACTCAGGACCCTTCAGACCATAGGCTGACCTCTATCCACAGAGCCAAACTGGGTAGGGCCTAGATAGATGATATTTTTATCAGTGAACTGACACCACAGGGAATGCATCAGAATATACCTACTAGTAATCTTGCCTAAATTTCTTTAATACATTGCATATAAATACTAAATATCACGTCTACCAATCATCAAAATAACACAAATGCTTTATTTGATTTACCTGCCATGAAGGTGTAGATTATTATTCACTTAGATAAATAAACAATGAAACTAATTGGAGTTCCAATAAAAGGTTGGTGTGCAATGGAAGCATAAGGGGAAACTGCCAGTTTAAAGAGATCAAAAGAAAGCTGTCTCTGAAAAGCAGGTAATTCTTGCAGTATATTGGAGTCCTAGGAAGCAAGCCTTCTCTGTAGGATATTTGTGGCCGTTAGGGCCATTTTGTTTCATCTCCTTCCTACACTTGTAAACCCAACAGAAAAAAGTACCTGTGTGAGGAAATTTACTTTTTATTATTTGCTTTTGAGAACCAAGGCTGAATTCCCAGCACAAGCAGTTAATGTTGGTTAATAAGAACTATGTTCAATGGCTTTTGTAGGTTTTCACCTCCTCATGTGCCACTTAAGTGAGAAAAATAGAGTTTTCCAATGACTTTGGACCTTTTTATAAGACATGCTGAATGATGATTAGAGCTTCATGTCGTGCTTATACTCAACTGGTCTTCCCATTGGGGAATGGATTTTTATAATTTCACCAAATCCTCAGAGTTTACGTAGGAGATTCATGATGGGCTGAGTATAAAGTCTGTTCAGTTGCTCCTTTCTCTCACTGATGACTAAGATTGTGGGGCATCTCTAGTGCTGGGGATATTTTTCATTTGCATACATTTTATTCGAAGGAGCCATACTATGTGTTTTAATGAATGTCAGGATGTATCTGGAGTGAAAGGGAGGCAAAATATAGAATTCTGAGACACGATCACTTGTCTCCCCATGGGCGTTCGTGATTTAAATTTTTATGTTTACCATATTAATTAATGTACACTTAAGACATAAAAAATTTGTGACATAATTACTCTTAGTTGTCCTTCTCAAATGTTGATGTATTAAAGATTCCATCAATGATTCTGTTTCAACAATTTTTATTTTTACTTTAATTTTGAATATAGAGACACTACTTATCTATTATTAAAATAGAAAGTACACATTTAGAAGGCCCTCTCTTGGGCTGAATTCCTTCTTGACTATATTTTCCCTATCTTCTGGGAAGATTCCCTGCCAGGTGTCTTTTCTTTCTCTGAATGCATACAACACTCATTTACAATGTCTACCACACATGCTGCCATTTGGATAGATGATTGTTTGAAAATTGTTTATTCATAGATTTTGTTTGCAATCCTGAAGAACAGAACAATATTTACCTCATTTTTCAGTTCCTATAATTCTGACCCAATGTACATCTGATCATATAGGGTCAATGCAGACTTTATTGTCATAATTATCTATTAAAATATCTATATCTCATCTTAAAGGTAACCTTACTCTTTTCTACTTTAACATTTTACTAGACATGGGCTATTTCTCACTCTATGTGATCACAATGACAATGGCCTGCTTTGTTGAAAAGAATAATGGAATTGAAATGGACTTTCCACATTTTACTCTTATAAAAACTACAGTAGTCTGATTTGTGTATACATTTGAAGTATACAGAGTTATCTTACAACAATGTTCTTCCTGAAACCTTTTGCAAAAAGAGTCATTTTTCTTTCAATTTCTGGTCTTTGCTGTGTTTCATTCAAGGGCATTGTTTGTAATTATACTTTGATAATAAACTTTTCTTTTCTTGAAATCTCTGCTTGCATCTCCAAGATCCGAGGACAGTTTTCCTTCAGAATTTCTACAGTACATGTTGCTTTAATGCTTTACAGGTTTTAGCTCACCAACTCAGTATGTAAAAGATAACATGTTCCACCCTGACTGGTCTGGCTCAATGCATAGAGCGTCAGCCTGCGGACTCAAGGGTCCCAGGTTCCATTCCAGTCAAGGGCATGTACTTTGGTTGCAGGCACATCCCCAGTAGGGGGTGTGCAGGAGGCAGCTGATCGATGTTTCTCTCTCATTGATGTTTCTAACTCTCTATCCCTCGCCCTTCCTCTCTGTAAAAAATTAATAAAATATATTTTTTTAAAAAGATAACATGTTTGTTTATTTCCTTAAAAGGCACCCAAATCCAACTCTGGGATGCTCTTTCTGCAAAACTAAATATTTAACCTTACTATTAATACTTTCCTTAAAGGGTAAATGAAGGTCACCCCCTGCAACCAAGATATAAAGGATGATTTTTAGAGATACATTCATTGGTTCACATTGGTAACTTTGTAAATGTCCCTTTCAGTCTGGAGATTCTTTAAGTTTTGTCACAATTGGGGCAGAGGTACCCTGTGATCCTGGGACTCTAATGTCTAGAATCTGACCTCAGATCTTCACATATCCACATGGTCACTGCTATTCCAGGGAAAACAAACGTGACCTCTTACCTATCTCCTTGACTTCAAATCCTGCTCCCTTTGATCTCTCATTCTTGAGCACTTTGACTTTATTGCTTCATGTCTTTCACTCCATCTACATAATTCCAAATTCCCAACGCAAGAACACACAAAACTGACTGCCTATCTGTAATGAGAAAAACAAGGGAACCTTCAAGGAGAAAGATGCATATTGACCTTGCCAGAAGCCCACTGCTTTTTGTCCCTTGACACTTAACATAATTTTGATTACGGGGATACAACGGAAGGGCTTCAGAGCAAGCTCCATTTTCTGGAGAATGTGGAAGTCAGGATGGGTGAGGAAAAAGCACTCAAAATGCCCAGCTGGTTCGAAAGGCAACAGGAACAGCTCCAAACCCAGGGCCAGCAGATCTATGGTGCAATCTCACTCCATTGCAGTGAGACCCAGATACAGCACACACCTCCAGACCTAACAGAAGCTCCTCTTCTCAGTTAAATTTATTTACTTTCTTAAATTTGAATATAATGAAACAAAATTGTTCCAATTCTGCTCACTTTCTGTTTTTTATTTTATTTTATTTTTTATTTTTATTGATTTTAGAGAGGAAGGGAGAGGGAGAGAGAGAATCATTGATCACTGCCTCCTGCACTCCCCCTACTGGGGATTGAGCCCACATCCCGGCCATTTACCTTTAACCATAATCAAACCCGGGACCCTTCAGTCTACAAACCAACACTTTATCCAGAGCCAAAACAGTTAAGGCTCATTTTCAACAGGTGAAGAAAGTGTCACTAAGGACTCATAAATAAATGACATTATAAACAGACTTAAAAACATAATTTATTAGTAGGTAAAAGAATTTCTGTTCTACAAATTGATGGTTGCCAGATAGAAAGGAGGTTGGAGTGTGTGTAAAACCTGTAAAGGGGATTAAGAAGTACAAATTATCAGTGATAAAAATAGTCACAGAGCTGTAAACGTACAGCATAGAGAATACATTGTCAGTAATAGTGTAATAACTGCATGATGTCAGATGGGTACTGGGCTTATTAGAAGGATCACTTCATAAGGTATATAAATATCTAAGTGCTATGTTGTACATGTAAAACTAACATAATATTGTATGTCAACTGTAATTTGAAAATAAATTACATACAAAAGAATTTCTGTTCTAGAGTTGCATATGGGCACAAAACGAAAGATGAATGTAATTTATTTTTGTCCATTTCCCCCTTCTTTTCCTTCCTTCCTTATCTTCTTTCCCTTTTTCAAAGTTATTTAGTAGGAGATACCGCTCTGTGGTATTTCTGAGTAGTAAAAAGTTAGAGCATAATGAACCACTTAGCAAGCCAGATGAAAAGTGATGAGGATATAGAGATAATGGATCAAACTAAGAGTTCGGCAGAGGGAAGACTAAGGATCCTGCACAGGAAAAAAATGGGAAAAATGGATATAATTCAAAACCACAGAGAGACAAAGTATAGGAAGGGAGGACATTCTGTGTGGAAGGGAGCCTGTGACCTGAGAAGTGACAGTGTGCTGTAGAATGGCCCCGCCTCTTTCTGGAAGCCCTTCTCAGTGCTGTGTCAGCTGATGCTTGTTTTGTGAGGCAGAGCACGACGGTCAGCATTTTGAAAGGAGCACCGATTAGATTTTGGCTTCTCTTGTTACCTTTGTGGAGTTGCTCCCATCATTCCTGTTTTCTTTGTAATGGGATATGACTTATTCCCTTCCTGATTAGATCTGTGCATTAGACTTGTGACATCATTATGCTAAAGTTAGAGAATTTGCAAACTTTGATAGTAATGATATCTGAACCGATAAACCTAAAGGCATATATAGAATTTACAATGTTTTCAGCACTTTATGTATTAATACACTCAATCCTTTCAGCAACCCTAAGAGAGATATATTGTCATCATCCCCATTTCACAGATGAAGCAAACACACAGCGTATAGCACCAGCTAAGCAAAAGAGGATTTGAAATTAGGCAATCTAGCCCTGAGTGTCCATACGCTTTTCCTCTCTGCTACACTTACTGTTTTGGAAATGGAAGCTGAAAAGCAGATCATTGGATAGCGCCTGGAAGTCTTATTTATGGAAAGTGTAGCCAGTGCTAATGCTTATGTTTGCCTTCAGTGCTTCTCACAATATTTCTAGAGTGAGTGATGGCTCAGAGGCTACTGGCTCATTTCATTTGCCCAGAACTTTGTTACTATCTCTATTCTGTCCATTCTCCATCGTTTTATGCTCAATCTCTTTATTAGTTTCTGGAGCTGCTGTAACCAATTACCATAAACATTGTGGCTTAGAAAAACAGAAATTTCTTTCTTTTTTTTTTTTTTTTTGAGTTTTAGAGGCCCAGAGTTCAAAGTTGGTGTCTGGTAGGGATGGTTCTTTTTGGAGGCTCTGAGGAGGGAGAGTCTATCCATGCCTCTCTCTTCGCTTTTGGTGGCAGCTGGGCAATCTTTGGTATTCACTGGACTGAAGCTGCATAATTCCAATCTCTGCTTCACATTGCTTTCTTCTTTGTGCATCTCGTCTCTTGAATATTCTTTTTCCTTCTCTTATAAGGACGCTGATCATTGGATTCGGGCCCATGCTACAGGTAGCATGATCTCATTTTGATATCCTTGGCTTAATTACATCTACAGAGACCATTATTCACACATAAGGTCACATGCATAGGGACCAGGTTAGAACTTGGTCATATCTTTTTCATAGGCCATTATTCAATCAATTACACCCTCTTTCCATTTCCTCTGCCATGCATTTCTACTTTTAGTCCTTATCTTAGTGAATTGACTGTATTTATGTTAAAAAGTAAATGGGCTACCAATAAACCAATAAACATTCTTACATTATGCAAATTCCTGAGTTAGTTTATAGACAAATATACCACGGCCCTAAGTAACTTGAAGTCTCCTACAATAGCCTTGATGACTTCTAGAAGTGGTTGGGTCCATGCAGACGTTCCCTATCACTGATACGTGGGTCAGAATACATAACAGACATAACACCAACTCTAGTTGGTATTGATGTCCCTGATAGTTTATTATAATAGTAAAAAGTTTGCTTTATCCTGAGTTTTCTCATTACTGGAGATTGACCTGACCTCTATTCAACTTATTAAAATAACACTCAAAGGACAGTTATGCTGTGTTATTTTCCTGAAACACATAAAGCCTATTTTCATACATTTGTTTTCTGATACAATATCATCACCATAAACACAATGTAGGTGCTTCAGTATGTGGAATTAATGCTACCATGGAATTGGAAATTTTAAATCACTAATCACCTCCCCAGGGCTTTGCTTCCTATTCTAATGCCTTCAGTCATATAATTTTAGCATAAAAAGTTCTTTCTAAACCAGACATTGTTGTCCCTAGCCAGTTTGACTCAGTGGATAGAGTGCCGGTCTGCAGACCTGAGGGGTCCTGGGTTTGATTCTGGTCAGGGCACATGCCTGGGTTGTGGGCTCAATCCCCAGTGGGGGGAATGCAGGAGGCAGCCAATCAGTGATACTCTCTCATCATTTATATTGCTGTCTCTCTGTCCCTCTCCCTTCCTCTCTGAAATCAATAAAAATAAATTAAAAAAATAAACCAGACATTGTTATTTATTTTCTGAGATGATTTCTGATATGCAGTGTAGTGTTAAAAACTTTCTTTTCAATACAGTATGTAACATCAAAACAATTTAGTGAGCCATATGAATATTATTTTTATTATTTATCAGAGCATAGTAACACATTATTTAATTATCTGTAAGATGATCCTGATTCAGAGATATTAAACTTTGAAGATGTGCATATTAGACAAAATCCTTAAACGTAAATAAAAATGCTTATTTTTAATTTTCATTACAATGTATTTGGCCTTATTGCCTTTTTTGTTTTATTTTGTTAAATTAATTATTTTTTAAAAAATCCAGTGCCTTTTTTTAAAACAATATATTTTATTAATTTTTCACAGAGAGGAAGGGAGAGGATAGAGAGCTAGAAACATCGAAGAGAGAGAAACACCGATCAGCTGCCTCCTGCACACTCCCTCCTGGGGATGGGCCGGCAACCAAGGTACATGCCCTTCATGGGAATCGAACCTGGGACCCTTGAGTCTGGAGTCCGAAGCTCTAGCCACTGAGCAAAACTGGTGAGGGCTCCAGTGCCTTTTTATAGGTACAAGATGCTTAAAAGCACTGCCTTTGTTTCCCACGTGTCACATTTTGAGGAGAGATGATTGAAGTGACCCATGAGACTGGTGTCTTCGGTCACCAGTTTCACCTGGTAGAAATGAAACTTGTGTTACCTTTAGATCCATGGTTCTCAACCTTGGCCACACATTAGAATCACCCGGGAATCTTTTTAAAATCCTGATTTCTGGGCCTCATCCTCCGGAAATTCTCTTTCTTTGTTACTAATGTTGTGGCCCCACCCCATAACAAAGAAACAGAAGATGAAAGGAGGCGGAGGAAACTAAGATGGCGGCAGAGATAAACACCGGGAAGTTGATGCCGCTCACAACAATTGATTGGTACCTCAGAGGAACAATACGGACATCATCCAGAACCACAGGAAGCCTGGCTGACTGTAAATTCTACAACTAGAAGGAAAGAGGGGCACACTGAGAGCCAGAGAAGCTGCAGAAGAGAAGCGCAGAGGTAGGGGGCTAG